>NW_027618019.1:77500-88367 GCF_964187855.1 Myxine glutinosa | reverse complement strand
CTTCCATTAGAATGACACTCCATTGCACCGGGTGAAAGAGATAGATTCCCTTCATTCCCATTCCCAAAACCTCCATTTCCCCTTTCGTCATTGCCAAGCCTCGATTGCCAATTACATCCCCTCCAAAGCCGCCATTGACCACGAGGCAGGGTTGGGGAAGAAAGGCGGGTCCCCACCTCGTCAGAGAGGGGAGGAGTGAGTCAGCCCCACTCAACCAACCACGAACAAGGGGTTGGACTTGGAGAGAAAGATCAAGGAGGTTCGCGAAGGTTGAGGGGTGGGGCCTATATAACCCGCTGCGGGACGTTCCCCAACAGATCGCAGATGAGCTGAGAAAGGAGAGGAGCTTTTACACGAGAGTCGCAAACAGGGTCCAAGAGAGAGCTGGGTTGTGAGGTCCAAGAGAGTTGAGAGTTGCACCGTTGTTGCGTGCGAGATACGAAAAGCCTTTGACAAAGAGCCGCTTCAACCAGCCCCGTTTCAACCAGCCGAGTGACCCTGCCGGCGTGCGCTGTAAAGCCGAATACAAGGAGCTGCCGGCGTGCGCTGTAAAGCCAAATACAAGGAGCTGCCGGCTCCCCGCCCGGAGTGGACCCGCTCGCTGTGCCCTGTGATCCCACCTGCTCATCCCCCCAAACGATTCCTACCCTTCCATCCATTTGCGTACGTGAGTTTGTTTTGTTCGTGCTGTCCTGGGTAGGTAATTAAGTCCGTATAAGCGAGTAATTTTCACTGTGTCACATGCGTTTTCATGTCACCTGTAAATAATCGTGACTGCTCTTTTTGCTTATGTGTGTGTAAATAATAAACCCCGTTACTCTTCTGTACGTCTTCTTCTTCTTCCTCTTTGCATTCGTCGTCTTAGTCTTTTCCACATTGAATATCTGTGGCGCGATACGGCCAACGTTTGGGTGAATCGGGTTTAGTCGGGGAACAACTGTTCGGCCGCGGTGCCTTCGCTCGGCAAACAACATCCTTATCCGCGGACCGTAACAATATATATATAAATGACCCGGTGTGTACCCTGGTTAGAATAGGTATACCGTATCCCTGCGTGTCGTAAGAGGTGACTAAGAGGGTTGGCGTCAGGAAGGGCATCCGGCCATAAAAACATTGCCTCAAAAAGAGAACCATGACAATTACCACTACATATGAGCAGGGTACAGCCCGAAGTGGAGATCGGTTTCTGAGGTTTGGGACATGGAATGTAGGGACAATGACAGGGAGATCAGGTGAAGTGGTGGAAGTATTGGTCAGAAGAAGAGTGGACATATGTTGTGTGCAAGAGACGAGATGGAAGGGAAGAGGTGTGAGAATGGTGAAGGGTAGGCAGGGACAGAAATAAAAGTTTGTGCGGCGAGGGTGCCCGGAGGGCGTGAATAGTGTTGGTGTCCTGTTTTCTGAGGAGTTTGTAGACAGTGTGGTGAGTGTGACTAGAGTGAGTGATAGGTTGATGATGGTGAAAATGATGATTGGAAAGCTCTTGGTGAACGTCATCTCGGGATATGCTCCGCAGGTTGGTCGGAGCGATGAAGAGAAGGACAAGTTCTGGTGTGCGATAGAGGAGCTGATGGAAAACGTGAAAGATGAGGAAGTTGTTGTGGTAGGAGGAGACCTAAATGGACATGTGGGAAGGAGTATGGACGGTTTTGAGGGAGTTCATGGAGGTTACGGATATGGTGTGAGAAATGGAGAAGGTGAAAGGATTTTGGAGTTTGCTGATGGAGCTGATTTGTTGATTTGTCATACTCAGTTCCAGAAAGGGGATAATAAGTTTGTGACATACACGTCAGGTGGGTCGACGACAACCGTTGACTACCTGATGGTGCGTAGGCGAGATAGGGGGCACCTCCGGGCCACAAAGGTGATCCCGGGGGAGGAGGCTGTTTCACAGCATCACTTGGTTGTCTGCGACATAAGGGTGAAAGGTGCGAGGAGAGCTCGGTGGGTGAAGTACCAACCGAGAATGAAGGTGTGGAGGTTGAAAGAGGTGACAGTAAGGGAGGCATTAACAGAGAGGCTGAGTAGGGTAGAGGATGATGTGGTTGAGCTTGAACGTGGTTGAATGTCAATGAAAGATCGTCTGTTGGGAGCCGTTGGTGAGGTATGTGGATGGACAAATGGACCACCGAGGCACTCGGAAACATGGTGGTGGGATGATGAAGTTGGAAAGAGGATTGACGAGAAGAGGAAGAAGTTCAAGGAGTGGCAGAAGGCAAAGGGTACGTGAGCAGAAAAAGCAGAGCATGAAAGTTATAAGGCAGCCAAGAAGGCTGCAAAGAAAGAGGTAGCAAAGGCGCAGGAGGCATGCAGGAAAATGTTCGGAGAACGCTTGAATTCGGAAGAGGGTCAGAGAGCGGTATCCAGGATTGCAAAGCAGATAGCGAAAGAGAGGTGTGATGTGATGGGGGTGAGTTGCTTGAAGGATGAAGTGGGACAAATTGTTGTGGACCCAGATGGAATTAAAGGAAGATGGAAAAGATATATGGAAATGCTGTTGAATACAGAGAATGAATGGGATGGCAACATAGAGAGTAACCCAGTTTTAGGACCGGCAGAGAAGATAACTGAGAAGGAAGTTGAGGAAGCGATAAAAGCAATGAAGAGTAGAAAAGCGGGAGGGCCGACGGGAGTTGTGGGAGATATGTTGAAGGCAGCAGGAAGTTGGGGTGTGAAGAGAATGATAGAGATCTGTAATGTGGTGGTGAAAGAAGGCCGCATTCCAGTGGATTGGGAACTGAGTACCCTTGTCCCTCTATACAAGGGGAAAGGTGACCGTCTGGAGTGTGGCTCGTACCGAGCGATAAAGTTATTGGAGCATGGAATGAAGGTATTGGAAAGGGTGTTGGAGAGGAGGATAAGGAAGAAGGTGAAGATCGACGAAATGCAGTTTGGGTTTATGCCAGGAAGAGGAACGATAGACGCGCTCTTTATTGTGAGGCAGTTTCAGGAGAAGTACATGGAGAAGAGGAAGAAGTTGTTTCTTGGGTTTGTTGATCTGGAGAAAGCATTTGATAGGGTTCCACGCGAAGTATTGACATGGGCATTGAGGAAGTTAGAAGTGGAGGAATGGTTGATCAGAGTCGTGATGGCAATGTACAAAAGACGGCGGCGCACAGCTGTAAGGACGAAGGACGGGAACAGTGGTGAGTTTGAGGTGAAGGTGGAGTGCATCAGGGGTCGGTACCAAGTCCACTACTATTTGTAGCTGTGATGGAGGTGCTGGCTTAGAACGTAAAGGAGGGTTTACCGTGGGAGTTGTTGTGTGCAGATGATCTGGTGTTGATTGCGGAAAGTATGGATGGACTGAAGGAAAAGATGAACAAGTGGAAGGAATGTATGGAGACAAAAGGTCTGAAGGTGAATATAGGAAAGACGAAGGTGATGGGAAGTGGTACAGCATGTGGTGAGGTGGAAAGAACTGGGAAGTGGCCATGTGCTGTGTGCAGGAAGGGTGTCGGAGTGAACTCCATTCAGTGTACAATGTGCGCTGAGTGGGTTCATCAAAAATGTAGTGGTCTGAGAGGGTCATTAACCAGTGTGGCAGCTACATTCAAATGTAAGGTGTGCACAGAGAGAGCTGCAGATGGAGGAAATGTTGAGTTGGATCTTGGAGACAGCGTGAAGCTGGAAGGTGTGAAAACATTTTGCTACCTCGGAGACATGCTGAATGGAGAAGGCGGATCAGACTCGGCAACGGTTGCTGGAGTGAGATGTGCATGAAAGAAGTTTTCGGAACTGAGTGGCGTGCTGATGAGGAGGGGAGTGTCGTTGAAGCTGAAGGGAAAGGTGTATGCTGCATGTGTGAGAAGTGTTATGATTTATGGGAGCGAGACATGGGTCATGAATGTGGTGCAGCAACGATGGCTGAAAAGGGTGGAAATGCGAATGGTTCGGTGGATGTGCGGAGTATCGTTGAGAGAGAGGAAGACAAATGATGAATTGCGAAAGATGATAGGAATGGAGACTGTGATGGATGCTGTGAAGAGGAACAGGTTGAGATGGTTTGGTCATGTGTTGAGGAAGGATTAAAGTGACTGGTTGAGAAGAGTGATGGAAATGAATGTAGAAGGAAGTAGAGGACGGGGAAGACCGAGAAAGACTTGGCTAAAGATGGTGGAAGAAGAAATGCGGGCAAGGGGGCTAACAAGGAGAGATGCAGAAAATAGGGCAACATGGAGAAGATTGTCATGGGGACCGCAAGGCTAACCCCCGCTCCAGCAGGGAAAATGGCCTTAAAATGCATGTTGTTGTCATTGTTGTTGTATATAGACCTGATATATATATATATATACCTGATATATATATATATACATGATATATACATGATATATATATATATACCTGATATATATATATATATACATGATATATACATGATATATATATATATATACCTGATATATATATATATATACATGATATATACATGATATATATATATTGTTACGGATCGCGGATTAGATGTTATTTACCGAGCGGTGGTATTGCCGCGACCTAACAGTTCCCCCGATTCTTCCCCAACTCACCCGATTCCACCCGACGTTGACCAAATCGCGCTATGCTAAATCAATGATTGGAAAGGACACAACGACTGGGATAGATGAAACGACGCAAGGGGTACAGTTCTCAAGACCTCCGGAGGAGGATATAATTAGTGGGGGAGAAAAGGGGTAGATTACAAGGTAATGAGGTAAAGACACAGAAGAGATAGGCACTTAGACACAATCTTATCTCTCCCAGACAGACCACAGACAAACGGAACAAGACTGACTTACACAGGGATTGATGGCAGGGAAGGACAGGCAGTCGATAGCACAAGGTGCACCTTGGCTCAGGGACAGGATAAAGCACGGTCCAGTCCAGAGATGCGGGGAGGTGTCACAGCGCTCGGAGGTGGCGTCCTTCTCTTTCCAAGCTCAGCGCGCATCTGACGTCACCTCCCTCTTCCTGCGCATGCTCAGCGGGGAGTCACACGCCCTCGGCTCGTTGGCTCCGCCCCAGATGGGACCGGTCCGCCGCTTCTATTGGGTGCGGGGGTTACCGGGCTCCGCCCTTGACGAGGAGCTGACAGCGAGCCCCTACTTGGTAACCCCGTCGAGCACATGCTCGATGGCGGCTCGTTGGAAAGGCATGGTGCCCTCCCAACACCCCCTACCAACCAAGCCGGAGTGAGGACGCGCACTCCCCGCGCCACCGCCGTTGTTGTTGTTGTTGTTGTTGAACCGTGAGGAAGAGCTGCGGGGAGGTATTGGGAGGTCCTAAACTTCCTAACGGTGCCATACAATCACATTCTGGTGCAACGAAGAGTCAGAATTAATGGAAACGAGTCCTTAACTGACATAGACTAAGAATAACTAGCAAGTTGTGCTATAGTTGTCTACGTGAGATGCGGTGGACCTGGATGCGACATTTAATGGGGGAAATAGGGGGAGGTCGGGTCTACAGAGTGTTGTTTACAGAAAATGGGACTAAGGAATGGGGGATTGGGGATAGTTGGGAAGTATGGAGGAAATAGGGGAATATTTACAAGCGGATATGGATGGATGTAAATCCCATATCCGCAACATTGCACCCTTCTCTACCTCGGGGCGTCCCGACCCGATAAATTTTTACCTACTTTAGTGTGGCACTCAGATGTAGTTCCCTCTGCTATTAACTCAACCCTGAGTGCGACAGTTTTACAGATGTTCACAAATGAGTAAATATGTCCCCCTGCGACGTTGCACCCTTCTCCTAACAGAAACACACCCACAGGATAACCGAATCGCGGAAAGCATTCTCAAACTAAACATACAGCCGGTAGGGAGCATTATTTACACAAGACTGATATTTACACTACGATCCAGGACCTGTTCTTTGAGGAACACATGCAGATGTTATGCATAGAGAGAGCACGCATGCCAGCATCGATACACCAACCCACGAGTGCCCTGTGGCCCTACGGCCTTTAATAATGTGCAGAGCACCCCGTCCAAGCACCAAAAGCACCACCCCATACACACAGTCAGCACCATCCGGTGCACCAATAAAGTATTCAGTAACAATGCACAATTAAGTGTCCATGGTCACCGGTGGTGTCGCAGCCGGCCGATGTTCTGCCGCTGGACTTGCCTTCTTGGAGGGCACTTGGCCTTCTGGCTTCTTTCAAAATAAAGAAAGGCGCCAACCGCGTCCATTTCTAAATTGTGGCCGTCAGGGGGGCCAACTAAAAGTGGTTCACCTGTATGGCATAGGTGCCACGTTGACCCAGAGGTCCATCCACGGGTGGTGCTTGCCCGCAAAAGAACTGCGGTCCATGGTGGGCGGCCACAAAAATTGCGGTCCATATGGTGTATCGATCCAGGCAGCAAGCAGTGGAAGTACAGGCCCACAACTGCGGAGCCAGCACCTCTCTCTCCTCTCTCTCCGCCCCAAAGCCAGATCCTCGGAGGTGGGAGACAAAAGAAAACAAGTGAGTAAGGTGGTAAGGGCGCAAAAGTGCACGCAATGTAAGGTAATGCACACTGGGGGCACATGGGAACCAGGTGAGACAGGTACGTTCCTACCGTACGCCCCCCCCCCCCCACCAGGTAACCTACATTGCCCCTCCCTTACCCCTTACTGTATCCACAAAACACAACACTACCCATAAACATCTACTTTACACATCAACAACGTCCCTACTGTCTTCCCCGTTCTTCCCATAAACCAAATTCGTCTTCTCTCCCTCCTAACCAATCAAATTTGCCATTTCCAACTCTCCTCAAAATTTGCCATCTCCAACTCAACATCAAAATTTGCCATCACCAATTCATCATCAGTCCCTCCTAAGGAGGGAGAGATGGAACCACCCCAATGTCTCATCCACGTCGTGATGCGTCTCACAAATCCACACAGCAATTCTCATTTCCTGCAACACAAAACAAAGAAAACACAGGTGTGGAGTCATCATCACCACCTCAGGTAAGTGGCTGCGTATGGTGCGACAGGTTCATCAATCCTAACTATTTCCTAAATGACTAACAACTTTACATTACCCGGGGTCTTTCCCTGCCAATCCATTGGCCAACTTACACTATGGGTTCTAAAAACCAATTCCCATTGACTAAACTGTGGTGCTTCTCAATTTGCGGTCTCACTCCCCCGATTCATCTCCCGGTGCCCTTGCACAATTTCTGGGCTGCGACGTGTAGCTCTCCCAGCAGGTCTACCCACCTGCACACCTCCACCACTGTAGTTGCCACCCGAGCTTACCTGCTCCTCACCCTAACCTAACTAACTGGGGAAGGCCCTCTCGCACTCTCACCCCCTCAGTGCCCTCTCTGGCACGGGCTGCCCGATCCACACCCGGGATCCTCAGGCACCCACTGACACTAACGGCTCCCAGAGCCCACCTGCGGCCTCACCTGGCCGACATCCTCACAGTGGTGGAGTGCCCAAACCAACTACACACACTAACAGGCTACACGCCCAGCCATTTCCACAACACTAATGCACCCATCCACAATACCATTCTGCAACCGCACCACAAATGCCAATATCCAACCACAATTTACCTATACCCTCTACCTAACACTTACACTACCCGCCCCGGGTACTCGTGAAAGGGGTCCACTCTTCCCCCATCCACACCTTCGCACCATGCACACCACTCCGTACCACTTACTCCAACTCTCTCCACACCACTCATTCCAATACTCCATGTATTCCACACACCTGTACTTGCACACCTGTGCTCTCATATTTGGTGCCGCCTGCACCCTTCTCTCCCCCAAGCGCATTCGCGCTGATCCACAACACTCACTACTCATACACTGCTCCACACACCTGTCCAGTTCTCACACAGCATCATCTCATCTAACTACTCCCCTCTGAAACTTGCGCTTCCCAGTCGTCCCTTTAAACTATTGCGCTCCTCGTCATTATCATCCACTCTAATCTACCTGCGTCCCCTCTACAGGTATCAGTCACTATCTAAACCTTAACGTTACCTAATGTCATCTTCGCTAGATCCCTACACACAATATCCTAACCCACCCGGGCTAGTTTTCACTGCCATACACCCCATAATCTATAGCGCATTTGCCCCCCCCTTTTGTGAGGGATGACAGAGTTGCCATCCCACCACATCGGGCATCTCCCACTACCAATTTTGCACATCAAATTTCAACAAATCAAAAATTTGCCAATCACTACCCATCATCTGCCAATCATTACTGCCAATCCTTTGCCAATCATCAAATTTTGTTTTTCTAATTTTGGGGCCAAAACAATATCCTCGTCATTACAGTCTACTTACTAATGCCTCTCGGTGCGCCAATTCACTTCTAAAGCTCGGCTTCGTACAGCCGAGCAATGAATGCGGGTTGTTTGGTGCCAGCGGCTGGATACGTCCCGCATTCGGTGCAGGGAAGGAGGTTTACCCGGGCCGAGGTCCCACGCACCATCTCGGCACGGAGCCATCCCATGGCCCGATCTCGACCTGCCGGAATGCCTCAACAAAAAGTGGTCGCCATGACGACCCTTCCTATCGGGCTGCCCGCTCCGCCTAGTGGAGCACGGACGCGGCCGTTCAAAGCGAGGCCCAGCGTGGATCGCGTACGGCGGTCCTTTCGAACCCGCCGTGGCTCGGATCCCCGCTGGTTCTCGCGGCACGCGAAGCCCGGCACGCACCGAGGGCCCGATTCGGCTAACTGTCGTTCTAACCGCTAACCCGGTTACCGTCGATGCCTCACCTGCATGCTTACACGCATACACTACCCCTTTCTTGCTCATACCTCCAGCTGTTCCCATGCTCCTCGTCGTACCTTCTCTAACACACCTCGGTACACTCATTCCACTCACAGCCTTGGTCACACACCTGATCACCGAACACCTTGGCACACATTCGTCGCTCGCACACCTCTTCGCGCCCCCTCCTCGGTCACCTCCTCTGTGACAATCACAGGTGTGCTCTCACTCGCACACCCAACCACGTGCCTCACTACCAATTCCAGCGTGCATTCCCACACACGCTCTACCATTCCAGGTGTGCTTCCTTTCTCACCTGTCACAACCAACTCACGCTCCGTGTCACTCTTACTACTCTCACCTCCACTCTTGACAGCGCACTCACCCTTACTCTCGACAGCGCACTCTTTCCTCATGCACCCGTCCGTTACACACCTTTCTCGCGCACACTCTTGCGCACACTCTCCCGTCACACCCTCTGTAACACTCACCACAGGCGTGCATTCTTCCTTACTTTTGACAGCGCACTCTTTCCCCATGCACCTGTCCGTCACACATCTTTCTCGCGCACCCTCTTGCGCACACTCTTTCGTTACTTCCTCAGTAACACTTACCACACCGCGCTTCCATGTGCTCCCTCGCACACGCGCTACGACCGACTCACTCTCGACAGCACCCTCACTCCTTGGCACGCACTTTTTCCTCACACACCCCAGAGTCGGACTTTCTCGCACACCTCCTTTTTCGCACACCAGACCTGTCGCACACTTCACCAACGGCCTCTCACGAACACCCGGGTCCATCTCGACCCCCAAGCTCATTAAATCACCTGGCGCATCATAAGCACGACCATATTGGTCACCACTTACACCGGGTCCTCTTTCTCTTCGCTTCTCCTCCATCACCTGCGAATCCCTCATCCGGTTAATGAGCCCATCATCACGATCCGAACACAGACTTTGGACCAATTCTTTTACTTCTTCTTTGATCTCTTTCTTATCCTCTCTCCGTCGCTTCTTAATTTCGCTTACCCCTTCTTCCACTTCTTCGAAATTTCTGCTTCACCTCTTTTATTTCCCGGTGCGTCTCCTCAAGCTCGTCCTCTAAGGCCACCTTGACCGTTTCTATGTGCGTCCTCACCTGCCGGCCCTTCGTCTCCATTACCTCTGTCACCTCGTCCAACCTCGTTGTCAGTCCCTCATGTACCATCTGACATTGCCTCTGTGTCGCTATCAAGTCATTTTTTATGTCGTTTTGTGTCGCTTTTAACCCTCCTAGTACCGCAGTGTTCCTTTGAACCTGCTCCGTTAGTTCTTTTTGTCCCTCCGTCAGCTGTTCCACTTCCAGCGTCAACTCCTCTATACCACCTTGCAATTTTACAGTCCCCTTTCTCACCTCCTTCTCCATGCGCTCCTTACAGTGCCTCACCTCCTCGCGCACTCCTCCGACCTCCTCACTCACACCTCTTCTGATCTCTTCTCCCATCACCTGCATCTCCTGCCCAGATGCCACCCTCATCTGCTCCATTTCCTCCCTGTGAGCATCCAATTTAGTTTCTACCCCCATTCTGACCCCCTCTATCTGCTGCCCCATTTTTTAAACTTCCCTTTCCGCTTGGTCCCTCAATTTGCCTTCCATACTGTTTTCTAACCCCTCTAACCCATTTTTTACCCCCTCTAACTGATTCTCCTGGGCAGCCATTCTATTTTCCACCCCCGTTAACCCATTCTTTACCTCTTTTATCCCGTTGTCTAACCCCTCAAAATTATTGTCTAACTTCTCACCGGTACCCCTCGCTTCGTCCCTCATTACCCCCATTTGGCCCTCTAATCGCTCACTATCAGCCCTCAATTCGTCCCTCATTCGCTCACTATCAGCCCTCAATTCGTCCCTCATTACCCCCAATTGCTCACTCTGAGCATCCATCCGGTTCCCCATTCCTAAAATTTGGTTTCTCATCCCCCTGTTCTCTTCCCTCTCCTCATCTGCCTTGACCATGAAGGCCTGCATCTGCTGCATGAATAGGCCCCAGTTCATTGGTGCTGCGGCCGCTGCTACGGTCACGGTCGCGGCAAAATTTGGTGCCGCTACACCCACGTGCGCGAGGACGCCACTTTGCGCGCCTGAAGCCTCGTGCGCGAGGACGCCATTTTGC
>NW_027618019.1:15000-72500 GCF_964187855.1 Myxine glutinosa | reverse complement strand
GAGCTACCGAAAGGAAGTGGTGGAGAAAGACGTGATCCCTCATCCAACCGCCTATCAAATGCACCCTGCATTCGCTCTGCGTAAGGTTGGTAAAAATTTGACATTAAAAGATGACATCAATAAAAAAATGTTTGTTAAAATATCTCAAATACATGGGCAAAAAAAAAAATAAAATTACATTTGAAATACTTTAAACAATCCCACCCAAAAAGAGCTGCATATTGATATCTATCTCTTTATGATTATCTATCCATATATACCATATTTTTTGGCCTGAGTCGATGTGGAGCAGGAGTGGTCAATAATTTTCGTGGGGAGGCCACAATAATTTTGGTACGTCGTCGCCGACCCATATCTGATTTGTAATAAAATTAAATCACCATCGAAATAATTTTCAAATTCATGATGCATGAATGGTTAGTACCACTATTCCATAAAAGTCCAATCCGTTTCGACATTTTCACATGATAATCACAGAAAAGTGAAGAGTGAGTTTGTGTTTGCCAGATTGTCCAAATGTCTGTCAAAGAAAAATTAAAAAGTCTGCATGTTTGCTCTCAAAGTGCCCATTCAAGTTGTATTTTTTGAATACGGCAACACTTCCTTTGCAAACGAAACACACAGCTTTCCCTGTGACATCAGTAAAGAAGTATTTAGAAGTCCACTCCTTGTTAAACACTTGGCATTCAGCATCTACATTTCTCTTCTCCGATAAACTCATGTTTGCATGCTTCCACTGAAGTGCGACAAATGCGAATTCCTGCAAACCTGAAAACTATATGGCTAATTCTTGTGCAGCTCCTGTGTTAAACCATTGGCTGCTATGATTAGCTACGTAATCAGAGCAACCAATCAAAGGCCCCTACCCTGCACGCAGGCAAACTGCATTGTTTTCCTACTGTACAATGTTCGCCGATCAAGTAACTGAAAAGTCCCAAAAACGTTACTGCCTCAAAAGTGTTTAAATAACCATTTATTTAAACTCTGACCGATTTTTCATGTTTGTCCGCACAAAATAAATGTGATTTTCTCTGCAACCGTTGGTCCGATTGAGAGGAAAATTTTCACCATCAGTGCAACTCCATCTGCAGAATTTTCTCATGATAATTATGACGTCATAGGTCACGTGGTTCGGCCATCACCTTGGAAAAATCGAAAAACTTTGCACCTCCATATCTCGGAAGTGCTGAATAGAAAAAATTGAGACATGGCTCATTGTAAAGAACTCTCCATGGGGAATAAAATATGTTTATGATGATGTCAAAGGTGCCTCCATTATAATAAAAAAAAATAACCACCTTTCGAGGCCATTTTTCCCCGCAAAGCGGGGGTTGGCCTTTTTCGGGAACCGTGGTTGTTGTTGTTTTTCGGTCCCCTTTTTGAAGCAATGTTTTACGGCCGGATGCCCTTCCTGACGCCAACCCTTTTTGCCACCTTTAACGACAAACAGGGAATTACCAGTGAACTGGTACTCAATTAGCCGACCTCGGAAGGATGAACAGGCTGAGTCAACCCCCCTGGCGTTAATTCAGCAATCGACCGGGATTCGAACACAGGATCCTAGGATCCTAAGCCGGCACCCTAGCCGCTAGCCCAACACCAGGGTATTTGTGATGTCATAATTCGACAAGTACAAAACTTCATCCAATCAAGATGAAATTTCTTGAACGCCATGTCGGCATAAACTGGTGGAGAAAAAAATAATAATGATGATGTCATCGGTCAAGTGGTTTCGGCCGCCATCTTGGAAAAAACCGAAAAACTTTGCACCTCTATCTTCGAAAGCATTGAATAGAAAAAATTCAGACGGCTCATTGTAAAGAACTCTCCATGGGAATAAAATATGTTAATGATGATGCCATAGGTGCCTCCATTATGACGTCATAATTTGACACGTACAAAACTTCATCTAATCAAGATGAAATTTCTGGAGCATAATCTAGGAATAAATTAGTTTGGAAAAAACCAAAAAAAAAAGGTGACGTCATTGGTCACGTGGTTCGGCCGCCATATATGTTTTAACACAAAAGCCTTAAAAACCACTGAAAATACATCCGAGCGAGGGTTTGCAATCTCTGATTGCTCTTTTTCTTGTTTATTATGTTATCTGTTCATTGCTGGCTCTTTTTCACATTCCATTTTAGTTGCCTTTAACCCATCAAGTATAAGCCAGGCTAAAAACATTAAAGAGAATTAAGTGAAAATTTATCTTGTGTCTCTTAAAGGTCCCATTGTGAGTAATGCTTCGTTTAAATATACATTGTGCAAATCTATATATAATAGACGGAAAGCATGTGTGTATTGGCAAGTCCATGGCCAATGAACACCAGCCTCAGACAGACAGCCGATCGGTTAACTCCAATGCAGCATTTCGAAACTTGGCGGTATATTTTTGGCGCGCACAGGACGGGAAGGAGCTGAGGTCTTACCTTTACGGACGGCTGCCACGGGGTTTATTCCTCGAACCCACAAACACAGATACGAGACAAGGAAAATTCACAATACAAGAAATGAAATGTAACAATAAAGGATTTAATGAAAATAAAGCACGTTAATAAAATGGATGGTGAGGTAAATCTATAATCCTAATGGTGAGGATCCTCCACTTTGACACAACTACACAACAGGGGAATGATAAAAGAAAATGACAGTTCGTTAGTCGGCCGGTACTCGGCTCCGGCCTCGACGAGGGCTGCGGGATGCTTAGTGGCCGTGGAACGGGTCCTGCAGTTCGGCCAACGGCCCGATCGTCGATGGGAGCAAGATTGCGCTGAATCCCTCTTTCGCCACGCCACAAATATGAGGTAACTCGGACAGGCGGCCCACTGTCGCTCCCCACTCCGTTTGAGCTGCCACGAGCCCTGCAAAGCGTCGCTTTCTGTCTCCTCTTCGACGGCCGCGACAATCTCTTCCTTGATCGGGCCAACAGTTCACAAAGGCTCCGAAATCACTCCACAGCACGCCCGGGCACAAAAAGCAGCCATTCCCTCACGCGACCAAGAACAAAGAGAGCGAGCAAGGGAGAGACGTCTTTTCCTTCTCTCTCTCGAACATTCGACCTCTGATGTCACCCCTGACAAATCGCCGAGCTCCATCAACACCACTCCATGTCCTCTGGACCAATCACGACTCTCGAGGCGTGGTCTCTCTGTTCCGAGTCATCGGGGCGGAGTTTAGTTGCGATTGGCAACTAACGGTTGTTGTGGTTTAAGGGTCAGAGTTCATGGCTGGCCGAGTGAATGTAAAAACATAAGGGAAAATCACAGGAGGCAATTACATACTGGGGGTTATACTAAATCCCCATCTAACTAACACAAAACCACCCTCCGTGTGGTGACATGCAAGCTCTCTTAACCTGAAAGGTTCCCTACTTTACATCGAGGTTCTTCTTCTTCGTGTCCAAGGTCCATGCTAAATCCTATACGATCTTAAAGGGGAACGGACATGAGTATAGACATCAAATGCTTAAGATTAATTAATTGTAGCAACAAAAAAGATTAAGTTTGGCGCAAAAATTGTTGCTCTAGCATGCGTGAATCGTGAGATATCCGAGTTTTAAAATGCCAATAGCAGACGATTTCTCTCACGCCGGCCAGCATCTGGTGATGACTATCATCATCATCGTGACGTCATCGGAGGAAGCTGATGTGACTGCGCAATAGTAAACAATGGCAGACACCGACTCCGATAGTTGCGTAAGTCTGGATATCAGCAATATTTCTGACCAATCTGATGCGGAAAATGAAGAGAAAGTTAATAATCTTGGGGAATCACACTCGATTCTCCCATACAGATTCGAACCATACCGTCCAGAGTGAAGAAGAGAAATCGTCGGACACAGACACAATGGCGATCGATTTTGATCTCGGGCGCCTCCAAAATACTGAATGGTATTCATTTTTATGTCTCTTTTTTAATTGAAAAAGTTTCTTTTTCTGGTCAATGGAATACATAACTAATATTTAATTAATGTTCGGTGCCATGAGGCAAGAAATGGATAGAAACACAGAAACGAAATACGACTTTATTGACTTAGTGCAGCACTGCAGGTGTATCAGTTGTAATTGTATCATTATAGCAATCTCTATAATGCAAGCAATCTCTGTGTCTGTGTGTCTGTCTGTGTGTATGTCTGTGACCGCTGTTTCTCGACAACCACTGGTCCGATCTAAGTGAAACTCGCCAGATATATTGCTGGGGACCTGAGGATGTGCCTTTTCAAGGTTTGCTATTAATCGGACAAGTGGTTACCAAGTTATGGCCATTTATTTAGCAAACACATACGTTTTGTACGTGAACGAAGGAACAGCGAAGGACGACAGCGAAGGAATGGCGAAGGACGAGAGCGAAGACCCGAAGGAACGATGCAAGTTTTAATTTTTCTTTGCACGTACGGTCAAGCGACAGCGAAGGAACCACGTGTATTTGTTGTTTCTGCCTCGCGGTTTGAAAATTGAATACTTGGCCATTAAAACTAATTTGCGATTAATCGTTACTGCGATATGCGAACTTCCGGACAGTGAGGCCTTATTTTTGGTACGTACGTCAACGTATGTATGTCCACGTACTTACCTCCCCGCACGTATGGGCACGCACTAGCAGCAGCCACACAACGACTGGGCATGATTCCAACTGATCGTAACGAAAACAAAGCGATGTTCTGATCGTCACGAAGCCAACAAGGCTTTAAGAACGAAAAACTGGGTTACTTCGCAAACGTCATTTCCGGTTTGTGGTTTTGACAAAACTGATTTTGCTTGTTCGGCGATATTTTGACAAATTCTAATAAAACCGCGAAGATATTTGTGAAATGAACTCAAAAGAAGTGTTTAAGATACTAGGGCGTGCCCGTACGTGGTGCAAAAAAACATGCGTGCAAACAACAACAACAAAAAAAAACTTTGAAACCACGTGGCAGTAACGACCACAGAACCCCCCCTCTATTTACATGAAATGGTTTGGTCCATTCGCAAAGCCAAAGCGAACGGCTTGCGAGTACGGTAGAACCCCCCCCTCTATTTACATGAAATGGTTTGGTCCATTCGCAAAGCCAAAGCGAACGGCTTGCGAGTACGGTGACCATACCTTGGAACCACTTGTCCGATTAATTTCAAACCTTGAAAAGGCACATCCTCGGGTCCCCAGCAATATACCTGGCAAGTTTCAAGTATATCGGACCCGTGGTTGTCGAGAAACAGCGGTCACAGACAAACACACAGACACACACACATACACACACACATACACACAGAGATTACTGGAATTATAGATAGACTAGGACGTGCCCGTACGTGGGTGCCCGTTCCTTGCCAAAAAAAAAAAAAAAAATGTCTTCGCCCATGCATGCATGGGCGTGCCCATGGGCGTGCCCGTAAGTGCGTGATGTGACCGTACAATGAATGTATCGTCCCGACGCCGCAGCTCGGATGGCGCTGCAGTTAATCGGGCCTGTATCGGCAGAGTTATTATAAACGTGTACTACAATCGATCGTACCTTACAGCGTCTGCTCGCCACGTTCACGTCGTCACTATGACTATCCGTAAGTCCGGAAGTGACGTCCTCATTTGACTGTCCGGAAGGTCGCATATCGCAGTTACGATGAATCGCAAATTAGTTTTAATTAGTTTTAAAACATAGTTTAACGCCAACATAGCGCCAACATACCCGTGGACCCGTAGTTTGCCAACGTGAAATAAATGAATACGCTCTCAAATGTGCCGTCCGAGGCAGAGTCTGTTCGCCACGTTCGGCACACGTGATAGCTCGCTGCTCTCTGATTGGTTGAATCGTTTTTTGGACATAGCTCGGTAACTACTTCTCCGATTAATATGAAACCTTGAAAAGGCACATCCTCGGGTCCCCAGCAATATACCTGGCAAGTTTCAAGTATATCGGACCCGTGGTTGTCGAGAAACAGCGGTCACAGACAAACAAACACACAGACACACAGAGATTACTGGAATTATAGATAGACTAGGGCATGCCCGTACTATATATCTATCTATAATTCCAGTAATCTCTGTGTGTGTGTGTGTGTGTGTGTGTGTATGTGTGTATGTCTGTGTGTTTGTCTGTGACCGCTGTTTCTCGACAACCACGGGTCCGATATACTTGAAACTTGCCAGGTATATTGCTGGGGACCCGAGGATGTGCCTTTTCAAGGTTTGAAATTAATCGGACAAGTAGTTACCGAGCTATGTCCAAAAAACGATTCAACCAATCAGAGAGCAGCGAGTTATCACGTGTGCCGAACGTGGCGAACAGACTCTGCCTCGGACGGCACATTTGAGAGCGTATTCATTTATTTCACGTTGGCAAACTATGTTGGCGTTAAACTATGTTTTAAAACTAATTAAAACTAATTTGCGATTCTTTCGCTTTCCTGCGCGTTTGTGCACGCTATGGCGATTTCTTTACCAAACTCCGCAAGCCGTTCGCTTTGGACCAAACCATTTCATGTAAATAGAGGGGGGGGGGGGGGATTGTCACCGTACTCGCAAGCCGTTCGCTTTGGACCAAACCATTCCATGTAAATAGAGGGGGGGGGGGGGGGGGATTGTCACCGTACTCGCAAGCCGTTCGCTTTGGACCAAACCATTTCATGTAAATAGAGGGGGGGGGGATATAATTTTAGATATATATATAGTACGGGCATGCCCTAGTCTATCTATAATTCCAGTAATCTCTGTGTGTCTGTGTGTTTGTTTGTCTGTGACCGCTGTTTCTCGACAACCACGGGTCCGATATACTTGAAACTTGCCAGGTATATTGCTGGGGACCCGAGGATGTGCCTTTTCAAGGTTTCATATTAATCGGAGAAGTAGTTACCGAGCTATGTCCAAAAAACGATTCAACCAATCAGAGAGCAGCGAGCTATCACGTGTGCCGAACGTGGCGAACAGACTCTGCCTCGGACGGCACATTTGAGAGCGTATTCATTTATTTCACGTTGGCAAACTACGGGTCCACGGGTATGTTGGCGCTATGTTGGCGTTAAACTATGTTTTAAAACTAATTAAAACTAATTTGCGATTCATCGTAACTGCGATATGCGACCTTCCGGACAGTCAAATGAGGACGTCACTTCCGGACTTACGGATAGTCATAGTGACGACGTGAACGTGGCGAGCAGACGCTGTAAGGTACGATCGATTGTAGTACACGTTTATAATAACTCTGCCGATACAGGCCCGATTAACTGCAGCGCCATCCGAGCTGCGGCGTCGGGACGATACATTCATTGTACGGTCACATCACGCACTTACGGGCACGCCCATGGGCCCATGGGCACGCCCATGCATGCATGGGCGAAGACATTTTTTTTTTTTTTTTTGGCAAGGAACGGGCACCCACGTACGGGCACGTCCTAGTATATCTAAAATTATATCCCCCCCCCTCTATTTACATGAAATGGTTTGGTCCAAAGCGAACGGCTTGCGAGTACGGTGACAATCCCCCCCCTCTATTTACATGGAATGGTTTGGTCCAAAGCGAACGGCTTGCGAGTACGGTGACAATCCCCCCCCCTCTATTTACATGAAATGGTTTGGTCCAAAGCGAACGGCTTGCGGAGTTTGGTAAAGAAATCACCATAGCGTGCACAAACGCGCAGGAAAGCGAAAGAATCGCAAATTAGTTTTAATTAGTTTTAAAACATAGTTTAACGCCAACATAGTTTGCCAACGTGAAATAAATGAATACGCTCTCAAATGTGCCGTCCGAGGCAGAGTCTGTTCGCCACGTTCGGCACACGTGATAACTCGCTGCTCTCTGATTGGTTGAATCGTTTTTTGGACATAGCTCGGTAACTACTTGTCCGATTAATTTCAAACCTTGAAAAGGCACATCCTCGGGTCCCCAGCAATATACCTGGCAAGTTTCAAGTATATCGGACCTGTGGTTGTCAAGAAACAGCGGTCACAGACAAACACACAGACACACACACACACACACACACACACACACACACACACACACACACACACACACACACACACACACACACACACACAGAGATTACTGGAATTATTATAGATAGATGTTTATGTTTCGAAATCTGCAAAGTTGTTTTGATCGTGTCCGTTCTCCTTTAACTCCAGTATTGTATTTCTTCCCTACCCAGTACTTTTCATCTACTCCTCTGAGAGGATTTGACTTTGGAAGCTTAAACTTACAGGGAATAATAAGGGCACCTTGAAGTTGTGCCTGTGCACGCTTCGTTTGATTCCATCAAGGTTTCAACTTTTTTGGCCACCTTCGCATTTTTGTCCTTTGCTGTGCTGTGGGTGCAATTGAAATTATCCGAGCGAAATGAACACAATGTATTATTATTATTATTTTTTTGTATACAACATCGAGGCTCGTGAAAGCTAACATTAATCACACAAAAAGTCAAACCGCCACATAAAACACAAAAATAAGGGGAGCGGTAGACAAGATGGGGAGAGAGGGGGAAGGACACAAACACAACATTTGAGAGCAGGGACATCGAGAGAAATGTGGGAGGGGGAGGGCTTGGGTGGATGTGGGAGAGGTATAAAACATATGAACACTGCAAGGACTTCCAGGAAAGAAGTTAGAATTTCAAAAAAAGTGTATCTGGGGTGAATTAGCGGGGGGTAGAAAAGATCAAGGTTTTGGATGGGGGAAGATAAGAGATGGTGGTGAACAGCTGTTTTAAAGACCTGGAGGGAGGAGTGGGATTGAAGGGAGAGGGGGAGTTTGTTCCAGAGGCGGGAGAAAAGGGGGAATGGAAGAGTGAAGTTGAGCCGAGAGCCTAGATTTTGGCAGTTTAACCATAAGAGGGTTGCAGGCAGATCTTGTGCGACCTGAAGGAATATTGGGGGGACAGAGCACAGAGAGAGCTGGGGGAGCAAGGCCGGAGAGGAGTCGGTAGAAGACAGAAAGACCACCAACCTGCCTGCGGTGAGTGAGTGAAAGGCCCTCGGAGTTAGCATCATCGCAGGAGATTCCAATGATTCTGAAAGCTTTGGTTTCAACAGCGTGAAGCCGAGCTACGTGTGAGGCAGGAGCACCGGCCCAGAGGGGGGAACAGTATTCCATTGAGCTGCGGATGAAAGCCTTGTATGTGGTGAGGAGCTCAGGTGTGCCAAGGAGACACATCCATGTGCATATGTAATATGCTTATGTGCATATTACATATGCACATAAGCAGAAGGCATGTTTTTGCATCATATACGTAACCAGGGTTATTCTTTATTTTCGGGAGCGATCAAGGCTGCGGTCTGTTGCCTATACATCGACCAAATAAAGGGATGTGTCTGCTAGGAAAAATAATGCCCATTGGAGGGGCAGTCTGCTTTGGTATTAAAAAAGATAATGGCATGATCCCTGGACTTTTGGAGGAAAAAGTATGGTATAAAGATAAGAACAAGATCATAAAGATAGTAACATGATGCCCCTGGCCACTCCCTTGTGGAGCGGGTGCTTCTGGTAAATCCAATATTACAACATTATTTGAATTCATATAGCTGCAAAGAATATGTCAAGGTACCGGTACTGATTTGCAGCAACTTTCAAATTTCATGTGCGGACATAAATTTACATAACATGACATCTCTGTGTCGCAAGCACAAAAATAGGCAAAGTTATTAACACCCCAACACACATGCTCATTCATCTCTACCCTGCCACATCCTCATTATTGATACACAAGTACTCACTACCTACCAACCCACCCCTACCAAACTGCAAAACATATACATGGTGAAGTCAAAAGTTTCAGCGTTCTCACGTTACAACACAGATAATCCTATATTGCATTAATCATTCTTCAAGAAAAAGGTGCCATCTACCATCCTCAAAATCTTCCATTGACATTCTGCTGCTGTTCATTCTTGGATGCTTCCATGGAGGACTGCCCAAGTCTAGATCTGTGAAATAATAGCATTTGCATCAGGCTTGATCTCCATGTAACTTTCTGATAAAAAAAATGCTAATGATGCACTACACGTGCTGTGGAAAAAGATCTCACCTAGTGGGCTCTCACTCCGTGGCCTCTCGCCCAGCGGCCTCTCGCCCAGCGGCCTCTCGCCACGCGGCAACTCGCCCAGCGGCCTCTCGCCACGCGGCATCTCGCCACGCGGCATCTCGCCACGCGGCATCTCGCCACGCGGCATCTCGCCACGCGGCATCTCACCACGAGGCATCTCGCCACGCGGCACCTCGCCACGCGGCACCTCGCCACTCGGCACCTCGCCACTCGGCACCTCGCCACGCGGCACCTCGCCACGCGGCATCTCGCCACGCGGCATCTCGCCACGCGGCATCTCGCCACGCGGCATCTCGCCACTCGGCTTCTCGCCAGGCGGCATCTCCCCACTCGGCTTCTCACCAGGCGGCATCTCCCCAGGCGGCATCTCGCCAGGCGGCATCTCGCCAGGCGGCATCTCGCCACGCTGCATCTCGCCACGCGGCATCACGCCAAGCGGCATCTCGCCAAGCGGCATCTCGCCACACGGCATCTCGCCACTCGGATTCTCACCAGGCGGCATCTCCCCAGGCGGCATCTCACCAGGCGGCATCACCCCAGGTGGCATCACCCCAGGTGGCATTTCACCCATCTCATTGTGTGGCAAAGGATGTTTTATTGGTTCCTTGTCATTTGGTGGTACTGGTGGGGCAAATCTTTCAGGGTCTTCATACACAATCTGCAACAAAATTAAAACTCCAATACTTCCATTCAGCCAAACGAAACTTGTTGTAACCCACTTGAAATTAATTAAAAACAAACAAACAAAATGACAGCACCATTGTGTTTCTCCGTATGCAAGAAACCAAAGAGGCTTGGATACAGTGCATTCAGGAAGTATTCAGACCCCTTCACTTTTTTCACATTTTGTTATGTTGCAGCCTTATGCTGAAATCGTTTAAATTCATTTCTTCCCTCATCAATCCACACTCAATACCCCATAATGACAAAGAGAAAACAGGGTTTTAGAAAGTTTTGCAAATTTATTAAAAAAGAAAAAAACTGAAATATCACATTGGCAAATATCACATACAAACCCATAAGCATTCAGACCCTTTGCTCTGACACTTGAAATTTAGCTCAGGTGCCTCCCATTTCTCTTGATCACCTTTGAGATGTTTCTACACCTTGATTGGAGCCCACATGTGGTAAATTCAATTGATTGGACATGATTTGGAAAGACACACACCTGTCTATATAAGGTCTCACAGCTGACAATGCATATCAGAGCAAAAACCAAGCCATGAGGTAGAAGGAACTGCCTGCAGAGCTCAGAGACAGGATTGTGTCGAGGCACAGATTTTTTTTTTTGTTGTTGTATACAGAATCGAGGCTCGTGAAAGAGCTAACATTTATTTCACAAACAAATCAAACAGACAAACAAAATATACAAAAAAGAGGGAGCGGAAGACAAGATGGGGAGAGAAGGGGAAGCACACAAACAACATTTGAGAGCAGGGAGATGTGTGGGAGGGAGAGGGCTTGGGGGGAGGAGGCATGGGAAGGGGGGTGGGGGTGGGAGAAGTATAAAACACAAGGACACCAAGGACTTCCAGGACAGAAGTTGGTATTTCAAAAAAGTGGATTTGGGGTGAAATTAGCAGGGGCAGAAAAGATCAAGGTTTTGGATGGGGGAAGATAAGAGATGGTGGTGAACAGCTGTTTTAAAGACCTGGAGGGTGGAGTGGGATTGAAGAGAGTGAGGGAGTTTGTTCCAGAGGCGGGAGAAAAGAGGAATGAAGGAGTGAAGGTGAGCAGAGAGTGTTGATTTTGGCAGTTTAACCATAAGAGGGTTGCAGGCAGATCTTGTGCGACCTGTAGGAATATTTGGGGGACAGAGCCCAGAGAGAGCTGGGGGGGGGGGGGGGGGGGCAAGGCCAGAGAGGAGTCGGTAGAAGACGGAAAGACCACCAACCTGCCTGCGGTGCCCACAAAATCTGGGAAATCTGATCTGATCTGGTCAAATTGTGATCTGAAAAATCTGATCTGGGAAAGCCCACAAAAAAATCTCTGCTGCATTGAAGGTTCCCAAGAGCACAGTGGCCTCCATAATTCTTAAATGCTGAAATATGTTTGAGATTCTTAAATGTTTGAGATCTCGCGAGATCTTGTGGGCGACGTCACGGATTTTCGAAGCAGTACACGTTCTCCACGTTTTCGAAGTCAAGGCATTGTTCACAATTGTATTTTGTCGAAACTGTATTTATCTTTCGGTGTGTGAACCTATAGTTTGTCCCGAGGAAGATTCTCAGTGTTAATCTTTCATTGTTAATTAATTGTTTCTGTTCGCCCGGCGTGTGCGGCCTTGTAGCCTCAGGCTTCCCCGGTCACCCGTCGAAGTTTGTTCACTGAAGTTTCTTCCTTCGCTGTTTTTGTTTGGTTCTTAGATTTTTCCCTTCTCCCCTGAACTTCCCCGAACATCTACTCTTTGTCTAACGTTTTAACACCCCCCCCCAAAACAAACAAAAAACAAAAACAACATTTATTTCCCTTTCTCCACGTGTCTCATCGAGTGCTTCTCATCGTGTGCTTATGTCCACGTGCGCTGTGTTGCCCCGCCCCCATTATCTCCTTGCCTTCCACCTTTTGCCCTGTTCAAGTGACTCGTGGTTGGCCCTCCAGTCCCTCTGCCCGTTGGTATTTTTGTGAATATGAGATTGTTCTTCACGGTTCTGTTTAAATATGTTTCAACTTTCCCCTGCAGTGTTTTATTCAGTGGTATATTACAACATGCTGTTTTCTTCCTATTTAAAAGGCTCCTTTCAATTTCCTTTTCAACTCATTCCACTTCAAAAAAAAAATACAATCTCTTATAATTCTTTCTCACTACATGCTCTAAATTCTCATTCATTCCACCCCTCCTCCATCATTCTTAAATGGATCGCTAACTTAAAAATCATAACAAACCCAATTTGTTATAAATGTTCGTCTTTCATTAATCATCCACTTTCTAAACTCTCATAAAACTCTAAACTCTCTAAACTCTCATTCTCTCATGCACAGATTTATCCCATCTCATCTTCAATTGTCTTACCCTTCCGCCCGTCCATGGTACACTGAATCTTGTGGTGAGGCAGTTGCCTTGAAACAACTTGCCTTTGCCTATTGGAAGGCAATCTCCGTTCCTTCCACCAAGCTCGGAACAAGTGTGTGTCTGCCCTCAGGAGAGCCAGGAAGCACTATCTCTCCACACTCAACAATGAACTCTCAAACCTGTCTCCTTCCTCCAAATCCTCGTGGCGTCTGGTCAAATCCGTTTCTGGTGTTTGTTCCCCTTCCATCCCCTACCTTTACCTCAAATGGCTACACTGTTGACACCGCACGTGACAAAGTCGAATGCCTCAACTCTGTGTTTGCCTCAAAATCTTGTGTCCCAAACCCATCTCTCTCTGTGCCCACCTTACCCAGTCGAACCCAACTGCTCCTGGACTCTGTGTCCTTCCCTCCTGACAAGGTGGAGAAGTTTTTGTCAAACCTCGACTCTGATTCTGCAACTGGACCAGACGGCATCAGCCCACGGGTCAGAAAATCCTGCTCTTCCGCTCCATCTCACCCTCTCTCTGTTCTTTTCACCCTCTCTTTTGCTCAAGGTCATCTGCCAGCATCTTAGAAATCAGCAAACATTACCGCTTTACACAAAAATGTGCAAAAACAGATCCTTGCAACTACAGACCAATCAGCCTGCTCCCAATTATCAGCAAAGTCATGGATTCCATCATTGCTTCGGATATCAAATCCTTCCTCTTCTCCAATCATCAATTTGGATTCAGACCAGGTCATTCTACTCTGGACATGTTGCTTCTGCTGTCTCAACAATGGATGGAGGTCCTCAATGCCAAACAGGAAATCAGAGCTGTCTCCCTTGACATATCACGTGCCTTCGATGCAGTCTGGCACCCAGCTCTGCTCACCAAACTCTCCTCCTATGGTATCCATGGAAATCTCCTCGCATGGCTTGCGGACTTCCTCTCTGGTCGTAGTCAACGTGTGGCCCTGAATGGATTTCTCTCATCTCCCCTTCCTGTTCTGGCTGGAGTTCCCCAAGGTAATGTTCTGGGCCCTGTGCTATTTCTGGTCTTCATCAATGATCTCTCCGACTCTCTGGAAAATCCTCTCTATCTCTTTGCTGATGACTCCACTCACTGCCACTCCATTCCTCATCCCTCAGATCGGCAGTCTGCAGCCTCCTCACTCTCTGCAGATCTGGACAAAATCACAGACTGGTCAAACAAGTGGAACATGTTTTTCAACCCTGACAAATCTCACTCTTATTATGTCTCTCCAAAAAGACCGACTGGAAAACCCTCCCATCCACTTTCTCAACAATCCTCTCCAAGAAGTTCTGTCGCTCAAGCTTTTGGGTCTCACTATCTGCCATGATCTTTCTTGGGAAAACCACATTTCCAAGCTGGCCTCCAAAGCCAGTCGCCGTCTGGGCATCCTCCGTCGTGCGAAGTCCTTCCTTAGCACACCTGAGCTCCTCACCACATACAAGGCTTTCATCCGCAGCTCAATGGAATACTGTTCCCCCCTCTGGAGCGGTGCTCCTGCCTCACACCTAGCCCGGCTTCACGCTGTTGAAACCAAAGCTTTCAGAATCATTCGGAATCTCCTGCAATGAAGCCAACTCCGAGGGCCTTTCACTCACTCACCGCAGGCAGGTTGGTGGTCTATCTGTCTTCTACCGATTCCTCTCCGGCCTTGCTCCCCCAGTTCTCTCTGTGCTCTGTCCCCCAAATATTCCTACAGGTCGTACAAGATCTACAAGCAACCCTCCTATGGTTAAACTGCCAAAATTAAGGCTCTCTGCTCACTTTCACTCTTTTATTCCCCTTTTCTCCCACCTTTGGAACAAACTCCCCCACTTCCTTCAATCCCACTCCTCTCTCCAGGTCTTTAAAACAGCTGTTCATCACCATCTCTTATCTTCCCCCATCCAAAACCTTGATCTTTTCAACCGCTGCTAATTTTCACCACCGATACACTTGTTTGAAATTCCAACTTCTTTCCTGGAAGTCCTTGCAGTGTCCACATGTTTTATACCTCTCCCACCTCCCCCCAAGCCCTCTCCCTCCCACAGTTCTCTCGATGTCCTTGCTCTCAAATGTTGTGTTTGTGTCCGTCCTTCCTCCTCTCTCCCCATCTTGTCTACCGCTCCCCTTATTTTGTGTTTCGTGTGTCGGTTTGACTTTTTGTGTGTCGTTTGACTTTTTGTGTGATTAATGTTAGCTCTTTCACGAGCCTTGATCTTGTCTACAAAAAACAAACAAACAAACAAACAAAAAAACAGAGTGGCCAGACGGAAGCCTCTCCTCAGTGAAAGACACATGAAAGCCCGCTTGGAGTTTCCAAAAAAGCACCTAAAGGACTCTCAGACTGTGAGAAACAGGATTCTGTGGTCTGATGAAACAAAGATTGAACTGTTTGGCTTCCGTCTGGCCACTCTGCCATAAAGCCCAGATCGGTGGAGTGTTGCAGTGATGGTTCTCCTTCTGGAAGTTTCTCCCATCTCCACACAGGATCTCTGGAGCTCAGCCAGAGTGACCATCGGGGTCTTGGTCACCTCTCTTACCAAGGCCCTTCTCCCCCCGATTGCTCAGTTTGGCCAGGCGGCCAGCTCTAGGAAGAGTCCTGGTTGTTCCAAACTTCTTCCATTTAAGAATTATGGAGGCCACCGTGCTCTTGGGAACCTTCAATGCCGCAGAGATTTTTTTGTAGGCCTCCCCAGATCTGTGCTTCACCACAATCCTGTCTGTGAGCTCTGCAGGCAGTTCCTTCGACCTCATGGCTTGGTTTTTGTTCTGATATGCATAGTCAGCTGTGAGACCTTATATAGACAGGTGTGTGCCTTTCCAAATCATGTCCAATCAATTGAATTTACCACAGGTGGACTCCAATCAAGGTGTAGAAACATCTCAAAGATGATCAAGAGAAATGGGAGGCACCTGGGCTAAATTTCAAGTGTCATAGCAAAGGGTATGAATACTTATGTCAGTGATATTTCAATTTTTTATTTTTAATAAATTTGCAAAACTTTCTAAAATCCTGTTTTCTCTTTGTCATTACGGGGTATTGAGTGTAGATTGATGAGGGAAAAAATGAATTTAAACGATTTCAGCATAAGGCTGCAACATAACAAAATGTGAAAAAAGTGAAGGGGTCTGAATACTTTCTGAATGCAGTGTATATGTCAGACATCTTAAAATGGCAAATGGTCAACAACCAAAGTAGATGATGGCTGAGCACCTCATGTGTGTGTTGCATGAAACCTGGTCAAATGAGGTAAATCTATATTATAAAAGGAGCCATTTCTGTCTGTCTGTTTTTCGTGCAACAACTTGAGAAAGGATTAACGGATTTCCACGATACCAAAGATGGAGGATTTATGGAACTCCTTGGAAGGACTGTGATTCAAAAAAAGAAAAAAAAGAAAAAAAGGAAGGTTTGTGTATGGGCACATGGGCACATGTGGCAAAACTGCAAACACCAACTTCCGAAGAGGAAACTTTAGAAACTGCAAACGCCTACTGGGTCTCCCCTGGAAGAATTCAAGGCTGGTTATCTCCATACAGAGGGAAGGATCTCCCAATAATCCTTTTTTGATCTTGCCCCATAGATTAGACATTGCAGCAGAGATTGGTAATCCCATCAGCTAAGGGACGGGTCTTACATGTTAGTAAAAGGAAAATCAGCAAAGGCTGTGTGCTGATACAGTGCCATCAGAAAGTATTCACACCCCATGCATTTTTTCACATTTTGTTTTGTTACAGCCTGAATTTAAAATGGATTAAATTGAGTTTTTTTGTCACTGTTCTACAATATAATGCTAAAGTGGAAAAAATTTTTGGGGAAAATCTTCCAAAACAATTAAATATGAAATACAGAAATATCGAATTTACACAAGCATTCAACCCTCTGAGTCAATACTTCGGAGAAGTGTCTTTGGCAGCCATTACAGCTTTTAGTCTTCTTGGGGTATATGTCTGTATCAGCTTTGCACAGCTGGATTTTGGGAGTTTCTCCCATTCTTCCCTGCAGATTTGCTCAAACTCCATCAAGTTGGATGGGGAGCATTGGTGAAGGGCAATCTTCAGATCTTTCCACAGATTCGCCAGGGGATTCAAGTCTGGGCTTTGGCTGGGCCACTTGAGGATTTCACGCTCTTGTTCTGAAACCATTCCAATGTTGATTTGGCTGTATGCTTGGGGTCATTGTCATGCCGGAACGTAAATCTTTGGCGCAGTCCAAGGTCTTTTGCACTCTGAAACAGGTTCTCCTCAAGTTTTTGCCTGTATGTGGCTTCATTCTTTGTTCCTCTATTCTTCCAGTCCCTGCATTATACAAGTCTTCCAGTCCCTGCCACTGAAAAGCAACCCCATGGAATGATGCTGCCTCCACCATGCGTCATGGTAGGGACGGTGTTAGATTGGTGATGAGCTGTGCTCAGTTTAAACGAGATGTTGTGGAGGATACCCCATAGAGGCATAATTCACTAACACGGGACCAGTGGGTCTATTGACGGTATGGGCGTGGCGTGTGCTCGGGTGTTGGAGCCACGCCCCTTTAAGAGGATCGGGCGGAAGTCATGGGGGATATAAAGAGACATGAGTTCCGGTCGGGTTTTAGTTCTGTGGAAATAAAGGAGCCTTGAACAAATCAAGAAGTTTTTACCCTCTCGTGTCCGCAACTCCTACAATGTATCAGTTTGCATTCAGGTCAAAGAGTTCAATTTTCATCTCATCTGACCACAGAATGTTTGCCTCGTGCCCTGAGTCTTCTCTCACATACCTTTTTGCAAACTCCAGGTGTGCTGTCATGTGTGTTTTTCTCAGGATTGGTTTCTGTCTGGCCACTCTCCCATAAAGCCTAGATTTGTGAAGTGCTGCAGAGACTAGTCTCCTACCGGCAGGTTGTCCTATCTCAACAAAGGAACTATGGAGTTCTGTCAGAATGGTCATTGGGTTCTTGGTAACCTCCCTGGGCAAGGTCCTTCTTTCCTCAGTTGCTCAGTTTGGTCAGACAACCAGCTCAAGGAAGAGAAAGGGTCGTTCCATATTCATTGCATTTCCTAAGGATGGAGCTCACAGTGCTCTTGGGAACTTTCAACACTCAAGAAATTGTTTTATACATACGCTTCCCCAGATCTATGCCTCCTCACATTTCTATCTTGGAGCTCTATGGACAGTTTGTTGGACTTCATTGTGGAGATTCTGCTCCGATATGCAGTCAACTGTGGGACCTTATATATTAGGTGTACTGGTAGGTAATGGCGTTTTTCAAAGAGGAATACACAGCTTTACAAACAATATTACTTCCCGATACACCTTCCCTTATAGAAAGGTGTTTTCTTTCTAAATCATGTCCAATCAATGGAATTGGCCAAAGATGGACGACAATCAAGTTGCAGAGACATCTCAAGGATGATCAAAAGAAACTGGATGCACTTGTGCTCAATTGGGAGTGACAAAGCAAAGGGGTTGAATACTTATTGACTCAAGACATTTCAGGTTTTCATTTTTATAATTTTGTAAAAAATTCGAAAAAAATAAATTCCACTTTGACATTATGGGGTATTTATTATGTGTATTAAATTCAAGCTGTAACACAATAAAATGTGAAAAAGTCAAGAGGTGTGAATACTTTCTGAAGGTGCTGTGCATATACTCCAGAGCAAAAAAAAAAAAAAAAAATCCAAGTCAATTTGTAAACATTTTTTGTCAAAACGATTTTACCATACATTTTTAAAAACCACAAAAACACCGGAACATGCAGAAATAAGTTGGTCGAAATATCTTGGTTCTTGGTGAAAAATGGCAGCGCGCATCGACCTCTCCGGGTCTGGAAGAAACTGTCCTAAATGTGCTAAATGTTGTTTCTCGGTCAAATGCTTCGAGATATAAGTGCATCAGGAACACCCGTGCACGTGTCTGCGAACGCCAGATCTTGTTGGAAATCGGAAAACGACGCTCGTCTTACCAGCTAACTATTCCGACGGAGGAGCTGCGTAGCCTTGGCTTGTTACGTGAACTAGGCCCCGAGACAGCGGCGCCGCCTGTTGCAGCTGCCCGAATGAGAAGGCGCCACAAGCAGTGCGAGAGAAAACGGAAGCGCGGCAAGCGGGCTGGAATCCATGCTAGGCTAAAGGCCAACTCCAACAGACCGGCTCTCCCATCCATTCTACTCTCCAATGTTCGTTCCTTGGATAACAAACTGGACTACCTCAGATTACAACAAACTACCCAACGTGAGATGAAGGACTGCTGAGTTTTTATTTTTACAGAAACATGGCTCCATGACAACATTCCTGATACGGCCATTCAACTGAATGGGCTAACCTCCTTCCATGCGGACAGGGAAGTTTCAATGTCAAGTATGATCTGTGGAGGTGGTTTGTGTGTTTATATTAACAAAGATTGGTGCAAAAACGCTATGGTAGTCTCGAGCTACTGCTCATCGCTGGTGGAGTTCCTGACGGTTAAGTGTCGGCCCTACTATCTGCCAAGGGAATTTACCACCATTGTTATCGTGGCTGTGTATATCCCTCCCAGCACCAACGCTAAGGAGGCACAGTGTATACTCCATGGAGCCATCAGCGAACTGCAGACTGTACACCCCGACGGCTTTTTTTTATTGCCGCTGGGGATTTTAACCATGCAAATCTCAAGTCAGATCTCCCTAAATTCCATCAATATGTTAACTTTGCAACTAGAGGGGTGAACACATTGGACCTAGTTTACACGAACATTCGTGATGCATACAAGGCTGTACCCCGCCCCCACCTTGGCTACTCAGACCACATCTGTTATGCTAATCTCAGCGAACAGACCATTGCCTAAACGCACCAAGCCGGGTCTGAAACATAGAGTGTGGCCAGTAGGAGCTACCTCAGCATTACAGGACTGTTTTGACCACACAGATTGGAGTATGTTCAAGGAGGCTGCTACCTATGGTCATCTCACTAACTTGGAGGAGTATGCGGCATCTGTGACTGGTTACATCAGTAAGTGCATTGATGACGTCACTGTCTCCAAGTCCATCATTACACAAGCCAACCTGAAGCCATGGATGATTACAGAGGTCCGTGCGCTGCTGAAAACCTGTGATGCTGCCTTCAAATCAGGTGACAAGGCAGCCCCCAGAACAGCAAGGGCCAACCTGTCCCGTGCAATTAGGGAGGCAAAGCGTACGTATGCACGAAAAATTCATGGCCATTTCCGAGACATCAGAGGCACACGGGCGCGTGTGGTTGGGGATTCAGGCCATTACAAATTATAAGACCACACCACATGTCTGCGATAGTGATGCCTCCCTCCCGGATGTGCTGAATGACTTCTATACACGGTTTGATGCGTTGAACGACATGCCCGCGAGGAAGACCACCTGTCCTCCCGATGATCAGGTACTCTGTCTGTCCACCCACAGCTGACGTTAGGAGAACCCTATCTAGAGTCAACCCACGCAAGGCTGCTGGAACTGACAGTGTACCTGGTCGTGTGCTCAGGAAATGTGCAGACCAGCTAGCAGACGCCTCACAGACACCTTCAACATCTCCCTGAGTCAGGCGGTTGTCCCAGCATGCTTCAAGGCCACCACCATCACACCAGTGCCAAAGAAGTCAACATTGTCCTGCCTTAATGATTATTGCCCTGTGGCACTCACATCAATTATTATAAAGTGCCTCGAGAGGCTAGTCATGAGCCACATGAAAACCAGACTCCCCAATTCACTAGACCCCTTCCAGTTTGCATATCGTCCTAACCGGTCTACTGAGGATGCCATATCCTCTGCCTTTCATCTGGCCCTGTCTCAGCTGGAAAACAAAAACACTTATGTAAGAATGCTATTTATTTATTTTCAGGTCAGCATTTAATATAATTATCCCCCAGAAGTTGATAGGGAAGTTGGGCCTTTTGGGCTTGAACACCTCCCTCTGTAATTGGATCCTGGACTTCCTGACCGAGAGACCTCAGACAGTCCGGATCGGAAATAACATCTCCGGCATCACCACAATGAGCACCGGTGCCCCCCAGGGCTGTGTGCTCAGTCCACTGCTGCTCACATTGCTGACTCATGACTGTTCTGCCAAGGACAGTTCAAATCATATCATTAAGTTTGCTGACGACACGACAGTGGTGGGTCTCAACAGCAACAATGATGAGTCAGCATACAGAGAGGAGGTGGAGCGGCTGGCAGTCTGGTGTAGTAACAATACTCTGTCTCTTTATGTGGATAAAACAAAAGAGATGACTGTGGATTTCAGGAAGGCCCGCGCTGACCACTCCCCACTGTACATCAACGGTTCCACCGTGGAGACAGTTAGGAACACCAAGTTTCTTGGTGTGCACATCACAAATGACCTCAAATGGTCATTCGACACCACTTCCATAGCCAAGAGAGCACAGCAGCATCTCTATTTCCTGTGATGCATGAGGAAGGCAAGCCTTCCCCCCTCCATACTCACCCCACAGGGGTACCATTGAGCGTCCTGACAAGCTGTATCACTGTCTGGTAAGGAAATTGCAATATCTCGGACCGTCAGACTCTGCAGCGGATAGTGAAGACAGCTGAAAACATCATTGGGTCTCTCTCCCCTCCATGCAGGATTTCAATTACGAACACTGCACACGCAAGGCCGTCAGCATAGCTGACGACCGTTTCCACCCGTCCTATGGACTTTTTGCCCTCCTGCTGTATGGGAAAAGGTACCGCAGCATCCGGGCTAGATCTGCCAGACTCTGTAACAGCTTCTTCCCCCAGGCTGTCAGGCTCCTCAACGCCCTGTTACCTCCCACAACCCACTTTAATTTAGCTAACAGGGTCTAAACTCTAAATGCCCTCCTCGTCCACTTGCACTTCATACATCATATGCTGCTATACATAATATGTTTCTACATAAATGGTTTACTTATCAGATGTAACCTCCAGTCAACTGTTCAACTCCATACATTTTGATAAAATTTTTATTTTATGTTGTTTATGCACCTCCGGGACACAAAGGTGATCCCGGGGGAGGAGGCTGTTTCACAGCACCACTTGGTTGTCTGCGACGTAAGGGTGAAAGGTGCGAGGAGAGCTCGGCGGGTGAAGTACCAACCGAGAATGAAGGTGTGGAGGTTGAAAGAGGTGACAGTAAGGGAGGCATTAAAAGAGAGGCTGAGTAGGGTCGAGGATGATGTGGTTGAGCTTGAAAGTGGTTGGATATCAATGAAAGATAGTCTGTTGGGAGCCGTTGGTGAGGTATGTGGATGGACAAAAGGACCACCGAGGCACTCGGAAACATGGTGGTGGGATGATGAAGTTGGAAAGAGGATTGACGAGAAGAGGAAGAAGTTCAAGGAGTGGCAGAAGGCGAAGGGTACGGGAGCAGAAACAGCAGAGCATGAAAGTTATAAGGCAGCCAGGAAGGCTGCAAAGAAAGAGGTAGCAAAGGCGCAGGAGGCATGTAGGAAAATGTTCGGAGAACGCTTGGATTCGGAAGAGGGTCAGAAAGCAGTATTCAGGATTGCAAAGCAGATAGCGAAAGAGAGGTGTGATGTGATGGGGGTGAGTTGCTTGAAGGATGAAGTGGGACAAATCGTTGTGGACCCAGATGGAATTAAAGGAAGATGGAAAAGATATATGGAAATGCTGTTGAATACAGAGAATGAATGGGATGGCAACATCGAGAGTAACCCAGTTTTAGGACCGGCAGAGAAGATAACTGAGCAGGAAGTTGAGGAAGCGATAAAAGCAATGAAGGGTAGAAAAGCGGGAGGGTCGACGGGAGTTGTGGGAGATATGTTGAAGGCAGCAGGAAGTTGGGGTGTGAAGAGAATGACAGAGATCTGTAATCTGGTGGTGAAAGGAGGCCGCATTCCAGTGGAATGGGAACTGAGTACCCTCGTCCCTCTATACAAGGGGAAAGGTGACCCTCTGGAGTGTGGCTCGTACCGAGCGATAAAGTTATTGGAGCATGGAATGAAGGTATTGGAAAGGGTGTTGGAGAGGAGGATAAGGAAGAAAGTGAAGATCGACGAAATGCAGTTTGGATTCATGCCAGGAAGAGGAACGACAGACGCGCTTTTAATTGTGAGGCAGTTGCAGGAGAAGTACATGGAGAAGAGGAAGAAGTTGTTTCTTGGGTTTGTTGATCTGGAGAAAGCATTCGATCGGGTTCCACGCAAAGTATTGACATGGGCATTGAGGAAGTTAGGAGTGGAGGAATAGTTGATCAGAGTAGTGATGGCAATGTACAAAAGAGCGCGCACAGCTGTAAGGACGAAGGACGGGAACAGTGGTGAGTTTGAGGTGAAGGTGGGAGTGCATCAGGGGTCGGTACTAAGTCCACTACTATTTGTAGCTGTGATGGAGGTGCTGGCTCAGAACGTAGAGGGTTTACCGTGGGAGTTGTTGTATGCAGATGATCTGGTGTTGATTGCGGAAAGTATGGATGGACTGAAGGAAAAGATGAACACGTGGAAGGAATGTATGGAGACAAAAGGTCTGAAGGTGAATATCAGAAAGACGAAGGTGATGGCAAGTGGTAAAGCATGTGGTGAGGTGGAAAGAACTGGGAAGTGGCCCTGTGCTGTGTGTAGGAAGGGTGTCGGAGTGAACTCCATTCAGTGTACAATGTGCGCTGAGTGGGTTCATCAAAAATGTAGTGGTCTGAGAGGGTCATTAACCAGTGTGGCAGCTACATTCAAATGTAAGGTGTGCACAGAGGGAGCTGCAGATGGAGGAAATGTTGAGTTGGATCTTGGAGACGGCGTGAAGCTGGAAGGTGTGAAAACATTTTGCTACCTCGGAGACATGCTGAATGGAGAAGGTGGATCAGACTCGGCAACGGTTGCTCGAGTGAGATGTGCATGGAAGAAGTTTGGGGAATTGAGTGGCATGCTGATGATGAGGGGAGTGTCGTTGAAGCTGAAGGGAAAGGTGTATGCTGCATGTGTGAGAAGTGTTATGATTTATGGGAGCGAGACATGGGTAATGAACGTAGAGCAGCAACGAAGGTTGGAAAGGGTAGAAATGCGAATGGTTCGACGGATGTGCGGAGTATCGTTGAGAGAGAGGAAGACAAATGATGAATTGCGAAAGATGATGGGAATAGAGCCTGTGATTGATGCTGTGAAGAGGAACAGGTTGAGATGGTTTGGTCATGTGTTGAGGAAGGATGAAAGTGACTGGTTGAGAAGAGTGATGGAAATGAATGTAGAAGGAAGTAGAAGACGGGGAAGACCGAGAAAGACTTGGCTAAAGATGGTGGAAGAAGAAATGCGGGCAAGGGGGTTAACAAGGAGAGATGCAGAAAATATGGCAAAATGGAGAAGATTGTCATGGGGACCGCAAGGCTAACCCCCGCTCTAGCAGGGAAAATGGCCTTTAAAATGCATGTTGTTGTATGTTGTTGTCTTGGATATACTCATATTGCCATGGGTATTCATTGTGTATTTACTGCATACTATCCTGTGTATTTATAGTATTGTTCTGTGTATTATGGTATTGTGTTACACTTGTCATGTCCAATTGCACTATGTATAGTCTTGCTTGAATGTTTATATTGCACCGAGGTCCACGAGGAACGTCATTTCGTTCCATTTTATACTGTATTATACATGGATGGGATGACAAGAAAGTTTATTGAATTGTGAATTGATTGAAAGAACTGTACAAATCAGGATGGAATAGCTTGGCCTTTAGCTTTCTTCAAATAATCCAGTCTTTTTGTCAAACTTTCACAAAGCTTCTTGCACTGAGAAATGTCTATATTGTCCCATTCATGTTTGACAGTTTCCCAAAGTTGATCGGAAATTGCAAATTTCCTTCCAATAAGTTCGTGCTGAATATAAGCCAAAATAATCACTATGGGGTTCAAATCAGGACTCTGACCAGACCAGAACATACGTTTCAGGGACTTTTCCTACAACCACTTTTTGGTGGCTTTTGTAGTATGGGCAGGGAAATTATCTTGTAAAATGCATTGCAGATATTTAAAAGTCTACGTCCAACAGTAAACTATTTTTTCGAATTTTCTTTGCGACACAGAACAACTCGAGTCTTATCATCCTTTTTTATGTGTAAAAAATTGATCGATTTTGTCTTACCTGGGATATTGATCTTATAATTATATATATATATAAAAGAAAGTTTTTGTTTGTTTGTTTGTTTGTTTGTCTGCACGTGCTAATCTCCTGAACGGTAAAAGATAGGAGGAAACCTCTAAAACAAAAAATGTCGGGACGGACCCCGGGAAGTTTATAGGCTAGGTGGCGAGGACGGTTGAGGCCACCTCGGTCGGGCTGGGCCCATTTCGCAATTAAAAGCTGACCTGAATTATAGTAGTCAATCTTCTACGGCCGCGAGTAAAAGCTGAATTATAGTAGTAAATTCATTCAAAAAGAACCAAAAATGTTGGGACGGGCCCCGGGAAGGTTATAGGCTAGGTGGTGAGACCGGTCGAGGCCGCCTCACCTGGGCTGGGCCCATTTGGCAATTAAAAGCTGAGCTGAATTATAGTAGTCAATCTTCTATGGCCGCGAGTAAAAGCTGAATTATAGTAGTAAATTCATTCAAAAAGAACCAAAAATGTCGGCATGGGCCCCGGGAAGGTTATAGGCTAGGTGGTGAGGCCGGGCGAGGCTGCCTCGGCGGGGCTGGGCCCATTCCACAATTAAAAGCTGAGCTGAATTATCGTAGTCAATCTTCTATGGCCGTGAGTAAAAGCTGAATTATAGTATTAAATTCATTCAAAAAGAACCCGGGCAACGCCGGATGCATTCGGCTAGTTAAAGATAAAGGAGAAAATATGGAAATTTCATAATTTTTTTTTTTTTAAACAAAACTTCTTAAAACATGAAAATTTCCATAAAAAGTGCTGTAAATCACATGGAGGGCGTTTAGCTACTGTAGCATGAGTAATCAATTTAAACTGGAATATATACTGCACATCGATGGTTCCAAATTAGAAAAATCCAGCTTGGCTCATTTTTCTTGCCCCAGAGTGTATGTATGTCTAACAACTACCATGAGGTGTAAAATTTTAAAAAAAGTCACCAAGAGTGCAGTCATAAATCAGGCAGATGAGCAGACTATTAATGTCGTGAAAGGGCAGCAATAATAGAGGGAATGGCAGAATGGAAAGGGAAAATTGAGAAGTACTGTAAATATAGAAACTAAATGTGTGATGAGTTGAAATAAATTGTTTATTTTCAAAGGTCTCTCATTTGCTCAAACGATGGGTAAAGCCCGAAACGTCAGCACCTTGGAATCCCTCACAATGGATAATTGTTACCATTTTATTCTTAAGTTTATATTTATATTCAAAGGATTGTTTAAGAGCCTGAAATAAAGTATACAGTAAAATGGGAATGCTTAAGTAGAGGTCAAGGATTGAAAAAAAATATTCTTAAAGAGCACCAACAATTTTTTCCCCATCATCATATTGTTATTCAGTCCCCTCCCGCTTTTACAAGATTCAGGCTCATGGAAGAGGAAGGTGCCTGAGGGTATAGACTGAAAGCAGGGAAGTGCGAAACTGTTGAACACTATAAGCAAAGGAATTAATGAACAGAAAAGGAGAGAAAGGGGGGTAGGAAACAGTAACCTGCAAATAAAAGGGTTGTGTTCAGAAAGGTTAATGAGGGGAATAAAGATCATGGTTAAAGATGGGGGATGACATGAGACTGTGATGCATGACCAGCTTGAAGCCCTCCCTGGAGGAAAGAATGTGACAGCACAGCCTCAGCAAGGCAGTTCCAAGTATGGGAGAAGTGCAGAATAAAAGTGTTGAGGTGTGCAGTCGGTCTGGTCTTTTGAAGTTTAACCAAGGCCACCGGAAGCACAGGTACACCCTGGAGTTGTTGGGGGTGGTTGGCATGTTGAGAGAAGATGGAGCGAGGCAAGAGGAGAAGCGGTTTAGTAGATTTGAATCAAAATAACTGATATTTGATAAGAATTGGCAATGTCAACAGCAGAACTTACTCCATAAGAAAACAAATCGTTTTCTTTCTTTTGAAGGGTGGCGCAGAATGTTTTCAACATTGCAATTCTTTGTGCCTTTTTCGCTGTGACAGGAACGATGTTGCCATAAGCTGTAAACTGCAAAACACACAAACGTATAATTTCATGTTATTCTCCATGCTTACTTTCACAGACTGCCTATCTTGGATTAATCAATGACAGAAGAATAGTAAAGTACACAAAAAACATGTCTCAAGCTTCCAAGTCTGAAGTTATGATTGGTACTCTGCAGGCGAGTTTGAAAGATAAACTATTTTAGCGGGTTATTGAAATTAACCAACAGCTAATGAAAAATACACAATTTCATTCATACACTCATGAATCATGCAGGGCTATTTGTACTTTAAAAACATTACGATTATGACAACTCAAAAAATTATGCAAAATATGCAGGAAAACATGGAGAAAACAAAATAGACTTAGCAGGTTGGTACAAACGTCCTCTTTTGTATTTATGCTATTTATTTGTAATTATTTCTTTATTTTGTATTTGTTTGTATTTATTTGACTCCATCTACATCTCGCTGTCTGATAACATGGACCAACTTCTTTCCACTCATTCCAACTCTCCCTTCCTCATATGTGGTGATTTCAACTGCCATCATGCCAGCTGGCTGAGTGTCAGTTCCTCTCACACCAGCTATGGCACCCCAGCAAAGGACTTCTGCAACCAACTGGGACTGACACAATCTGTCAATTTCCCGACCCGGATCTCAGTCAACGGAGCATCTTCTCTTCTCGACTTGGTTATAACTAACTTCCCTGCAAATGTCTGCTGCTCTCCTTCTGCTCCAATCGGTTCATCGGATCATTTGCTTGTTAAAGTGAACATCTCTCTGGCCATTCTCAGAGAGCCTCCTCAGTGCCGACGAGTATGGCATTTCACTCAGGTCAACTGGCATGGTCTCCAAGCAGCCATCAATCATCTGGACTTGTCTCCCATCTTCACTGCCACTGACATCAACTCTTCCTGGAAATTCTTCCAAAGTAAACTGCTCTCTCATGCACAGATTTATCCCATCTCTTCTTCAGTTGTCATACCCTTCCTCCCGTCAGTGGTACACTGAATCTTGTGGAGAGGCAGTTTCCCTGAAACAACTTGCCTTCTCATGGAAGGCAAATCCAACGGAAGGCAATCTCCGTTCCTTTCACAAAGCTTCGAACCAGTGTGTGTCTACCCTCAGGAGAGCTACAAAACAATATCTCTCTACTCTCAAGACAGAACTCTCAAACCTGTGTCCCGTCCCTCCTTCAAATCCTGGTGGTCCTTCTCGCCTGACAAGGTGGACAAGTTGTTGTCAAACCTCGACTCTGATTCTGCAACTGGCCAGAAGGCATCAGCCCACGGGTCCTAAAATCCTGCTCTGCCACTCTTTCACACCCTCTGTCTATTCTCTTCACCCTCTCCTTTGCTCAAGGTCACCTGCCATCTGCTTGGAAATCAGCCAACATTACCGCTTTACACAAAAAAGGTGCAAAAACAGATCCTTGCAACTACAGACCAATCGGCCTTGTCATGAAATTCTGTCTGGCGTCTGAACCCAGGTGTCATGCGTCTTTTGTCCGCGACGCGGCCGTTATAAGAACTCGGCGCTATGATCAGCACTATGATCATACCTGAGACGTTTACTGTATGCTATGCTGGTGCATAAATAGATGGTACGTACCGCCACTTTGTTACGGCTTGCTTGTGCTCATTTGTAAACTCATTACTAGTTCAGATGTATGCTGAATATTGATATGTTCGCTGGTTCGCTTTACAGGTATTGTTAGGGATCGATTGATATTAAACTCATGATCTGAGCCAATGTTGTAACTCTGATTCTTACAACAGGCCTGCTCCCAATTATCAGCAAAGTCATGGAATCCATCATTGCTTCAGATATCAAATATCAAATCCTTCCTCTTCTCTAATGGCTTGATCTCTGATCATCAATTTGGTTTAAGACAATGTCATTCTACTCTGGACATGCTGCTTCTGCTGTCTCAACAATGGGCAGAGGTCTTCAATGCCAAACAGGAAATCAGAGCCGTCTCCCTTAACGTATCACATGCCTTCAATAGGGTCTGGCCGACGCTCTGCTCAACAAACTCCCCTCCAATGGTATCCATGGAAATCTCCATGCATGGATTGCGGACTTCCTCTCTGGTCGCAGCCAACGGGTGGCCCTGAATGGATTTCTCTCATCTCCCCTTCCTGTTCAGGCTGGAGTTCCCCAAGGCAGTATTCTGGGCCCTGTGCTTTTTCTAGTCTTCATCAATGATCTCTCCAACTCTCTGGAAAATAATCTTTGTCTCTTTGCTGATGACTCCACTCTCTGCCGCTCCATAACTCATCCCTGAGATCAGCAGTCTGCAGCCTCCTCACTCTCTGCAGACCTGGACAAAATGACAGAATGGTCAAACAAGTGAAACATGTCTTTCAATCCTGACAAATCTCACACTCTCACTTTGACTCTCCAAAAAGACTGTCTGGGCAACCCTCCCATCTACTTTCTCAACAATCCTCTCCAAGAAGTTCTGTCACTCAAGCTTTTGGGTCTCACTATCTGCCATGATCTTTCCTGGGAAAACCACATTTCCAAGCTGGCCTCCAAAGCCAGTCGCCGACTGGGCATTCTCCGTCATGCGAAGTCTTTCCTTGGCACACCTGAGCTCCTCACCACATACAAGGCTTTCATCCGCAGTTCAATGGAATACTGCTCTCCCCTCTGGGCTGCTGCTCCTGCCTCACACCTTGCTCGGCTTCACGCTGTTGAAACCAAAGCTTTCAGAATCATTGGAATCTCCCGCAATGACGCTGACTCTGAGGGCCTTTCACTCACTCACCGCAGGCAGGTTGGTGGTCTTTCTGTCGTCTACCGACTCCTCACCAGCCTAGGTCCCCCAGCTCTGTCTGTGCTCTATCCCCCAAATATTCCTTCAGGTCGCACAAGATCTGCCAGCAACCCTCTTGTGGTTAAACTGCCAAAATTAAGGCTCTCTGCTCACTTTCACTCTTTTATTCCCCTTTTCTCCCACCTTTGGAACAAACTCCCTCACTCTCTTCAATCCCACTCCTATCTCCAGGTCTTTAAAACAGCTGTTCATCACCATCTCTTATCTTCTCCCATCCCAAACCTTGATATTTTCTACCCCCGCTAATTTACCCCAGATCCACTTTTTTGAAATACTGACTTATTTCGGAGTCCTAGCAGTGTCCATTCGTTTTATACCTCGCCCACCCCCCCCCCCCCCATTTCCACGCCCCCTATCCCCAAGCCCTCTCCCTCCCACAGATCTCCCGATGTACCTATTATCTGCTGTTGTACTTGTGTGCTTCCCTCTCTCCCCCCATCTTGTCTCCCGCTCCCTTCATTATATGTTTTATGCGTCCGTTTATGTTTTTTGTGATTAATGTTCGCTCTTACACAAGCCTCGATCTTGTACACACACAAAAAAAAATGCTAGAATCAATTTCCAACAATTTAGGCTAACATCTCATGGACAATTCTATGTTGGTTGCTCTTGAGTTGGCAGAAGAAGGAATTTTTTAATTTATACACCTAATGGTAAGAAAACAAATATAGTGTGATGAACACAGAGGTTTTTGTGGAAGTGTAACCAATTATGCCCAACCAATGCCAATTATTGTTCAATTGATCAAATACATTTAAATCCTTGGTGTGAGGAAATCGGACTGGCTGTTAATAAACTTAACAAAGCCCTACTCGGACCTTTCTCAAACAAGTCAAAGGTGGGAGAAGTATAAAACACAAGGACACCAAGGACTTCCAGGACAGAAGTTGGCATTTCAAAAAAGTGGAATTGGGGTGAAATTAGCGGGGGAAGAAAAGATCAAGGTTTTGGATGGGGGAAGATAAGAGATGGTGGTGAACAGCTGTTTTAAAGACCTGGAGGGTGGAGTGGGATTGAAGAGAGTAAGGGAGTTTGTTCCAGAGGCGGGAGAAAAGAGGAATGAAGGAGTGAAGGTGAGCAGAGAGTCTTGATTTTGACAGTTTAACCATAAGAGGGTTGCAGGCAGATCTTGTGCGACCTGGAGGAATATTTGCGGGACAGAGCCCAGAGAGAGCTGGGGGGGAAAGGCCAGAGAGGAGTCGGTAGAAGACAGAAAGACCACCAACCTGCCTGCAGTGAGTGAGTGAGAGGCCCTTGGAGTTAGCTTCATCGCAGGAGATTCCAATGATTCTGAATGCTTTGGTTTCAACAGCGTGAAGACGAGCTAGGCGTGAGGCAGGAGCACCAGCCCAGAGGGGAGAGCAGTATTCCATTGAGCTGCGGATGAGAGCCTTGTATGTGGTGAGGAGCTCAGGTGTGCCAAGGAAGGACTTCGCATGACGGAGGATGCCCAGTCGGTGACTGGCTTTGGAGGCCAGATTTGAAATGTGGTTTTCCCAGGAAAGATCATGGCAGATAGTGAGACCCAAAAGCTTGAGTGACAGAACTTCTTGGAGAGGATTATTCAGAAAGTGGATGGGAGGGTTGTCCAGTCGGTCTTTTCGGAGAGACATCGTAAGAGTGTGAGATTTGTCAGGATTGAAAGACATGTTCCACTTGTTTGCCCAGTCTGTGATTTTGTCCAGGTCTGCAGAGAGTGAGGAGGGTGCAGACTGCCGATCTGAGGGATGAAGAATGAAGCGACAGAGAGTAGAGTCGTCAGCAAAGAGATAGAGAGGATTTTCAAGAGAGTCAGAGAGATCATTGATGAAGACCAGAAAAAGCACAGGGCCCAGAACACTGCCTTGGGGAACTCCAGCCTGAACAGGAAGAGGAGATGAGAGAAACCCATTCAGGGCCACACGTTGACTACGACTAGAGAGGAAGTCCGCCAGCCATGCGTGGAGATTTCCATGGATACCAAAAGAGGAGAGTTTGGTGAGCAGAGCGGGGTGCCAGACCGTATCAAAGGCACGTGATATGTCAAGGGAGACAGCTCTAATTTCCTGTTTGGCATTGAGGACCTCCATCCATTGTTGAGAAAGCAGAAGCAGCATGTCCAGAGTAGAGTGACCAGGTCTGAAAACAAATTGATGATCAGAGATCAAGCCATTGGAGAAGAGGAAAGATTTCATATCTGAAGCAATGATGGATTCCATGACTTTGCTGATAATTGGGAGAAGGCTGATTGGTCTGTAGTTGCTGGGATCTGTTTTTGCACCTTTTTTGTGCAAAGCAGTGATGTTGACAGATTTCCAAGCAGATGGCAGATGACCTTGAGCAAAAGAGAGGGTGAAGAGAGGGTGAAGAGAACAGAGAGAGGGAGTGAAAGAGCGGAAGAACAGGATTTTAGGACCCGTGGGCTGATGCGGTCAGGTCCTGTTGCAGAATCAGAGTCGAGGGTTGACAGAAACTTTTCCACCTTGTCAGGAGGAAATGACACAGAGTCCAGGAGCAGCTGGGTACGACTGGGTACGGTGGGTACAGAGAGGGATGGGTTTGGGACACAAGATTTAGAGGCAAACACAGAGTTGAGGCATTCAGCTTTTTCACGTGCGGAGTCAGCCGTGTGGCCGTTTGAGGTGAGGGAGGGGATGGAGGGGGAAAAAACACCAGAAACAGATTTGACCAGATGCCACCAGGATTTGGAAGAGGGAGACAGATAAGAGAGTTCGGTCCTGAGAACGGAGAGATATTGTTTCCTGGCTCTCCTGAGGGTGGACACACACTTGTTTCGGGCTTTGTGAAAGGAAATGAGATTTACTTCCGTTGGATTTGCTTTCCAGGAGACGAAAGCAAGTTGTTTCTGGGCAATAGCCTCACCACAAGATTCCGTGTACCATGGACGGGAGGATGCCCTTATCAGTGTGTGGGTAGCCTTGAGCATTAACAGACACTGCCTGTTCCCTTGTTCTCCTCTCTATATAAAACTACTATTTTTCCCAACCTGAGAGTGGAATGGGGTTTTGTGTTGTTCATTGGTATGCTGTGTATTGCAGATTTACGATCAACTTCTCTCTGTGCATGTATCAATAAATATTTCAAATTCACGACATGAGGAAAATAAATTCTTCTTCGACATTTTACATTAAAACTCTTTCAACTATTTAAATGACACATTGCCATATATATATACAGACTTGGCATTTAATATGGAATTTTTTTTTTTTCTTGACTTGGGTTTACTTTCTGAAACTCAGTGTATCAATCTGGTGAGTTTCTTTTACCCTTCGGTGATGTCTTCCAAGATGACCATGTCACTGATTGTCTTTCGCAGCAAGAAGTCAATAACAGGTTTATATCACAGGTGGCGTGACAAAATGTAAGGACAGGTACATTTGACGATTGGCTTCACAATCGGGTATATAAGGGTTGTTGCATTCTGTATTAGTGGAAAACAACTGCTGCACATCTACAAAAGTTATTGCCGCTTCCTCTGGAGATGGTCCATCAACTTGACAATGCTGTTTGTCATGGAGTGGTGGCTTTACGAAATTCTGGCATGAAACAGCGTGCTATTGCTCGGCAGTATGGCATCACTCAAGGTCAGGTGTCAAAGATCCTGAAACGAAATGCTCAGAGGGGTGATCCCGACTCCAATACCGAGGCCAGGACATCCACGCAGAACAACAAGGAGAGATGATCGCCAGCTGCACCGGTTAGTCTGCACTGGCCGTACCAAGTCAGCTAATCGGCTTAGGGCTGAGTGGCAGCAACTGACAAATGTGCCTGTATCCAGAAGGCTAGTCAACCAACGACTGGTTCAAGCAGGCTATCGTGCCAGGCGTCCCCTGAGAAAGCCACGCCTGACCAGACAACACAGCCAGCGCCGATTGCAGTGGGCAAGAGAGCACCGTCAATGGCAGCCAGGACACTGGAATCACGTGACCTTCAGTGACAAGTCTAGATTTCTGGTCTATCGTCAAGATGGCCGCGTCCGAGTGCGCAGACAAGTGCATGAAGCCCACAACGAAGATTGTATAGTGCCAAGAGTCCAAGCTGGAGGTGGTGGGGTGACCGTTTGGGCTGCTTTTCATGCAGGGGGCAAAACTGACCTGGTTGTTCTGAATGGAAACCTGAACCAGTTCAAGTACAGGGTCATTCTGGAAGAAACATTGCTTCCATTTCGTCGTGCAGCCTTTCGAGGAAACTTTGTCTTCCAAGATGACAATGCATGGCCTCATCGTGCTCGCATGATGCAACACTTTCTTGCTGACCGTGGTGTAGAGCATATGGAGTGGCCTGCCATGTCCCCGGATATGAATCCGATAGAGAACTTGTGGGCAGAATTAACGCGTCAAATCGACCACTTGGACCAGCAGCCGACCTCTGTGCGTGAATTGCAGCAGGCTATTGTCATTGCATGGCAAGCGATTCCTGTCCAAACCTTGGCAAATCTTGTGAACAGCATGCCTCAACGTGTACGTGCTCTCCTGAATGCTCGTGGGGGTTACACGAAGTACTGAACTGTAATTTTACTGTCCGTAATCCCAGTCGTAATTTAGCTTTTGTTGAAAAATTTTTGGGCTAATGTGCAAAATAAAGAGATACTTCTGGAAAACGTACAGACGTTTAACACAGTACTGTCCGTGAATTGAGTTCGATATCAGTTTACATCACTTTCAAGGATCAATTTATTTGCTTCGAAATGTCAAATGTGGTTTTTGTTTCTTTTAAAGGTCACATTAACAAAATCTAGAATAATTTCAACATAATTCCAATGAACTTTTGGTTCTCAGTCATTTTGAAAAGTAAGTTCACCCCCACAAAAAAAAAAATCCATATTAAATGCCAAGTCTGTGTATATATAGTATATATATGTGTATATATATATATATATATATATATATATATATATATATATATATATATATATATATATATATATATATATATGTATATATATATATATATATATATATATATATATATACAAACACACACACACACACACACACACACACACACACACACACACACACACACACACACACACACACACACACACACACACACACACGGACCCCCAATATTCGTGGGGGATACGTTCCTGGAAAATGCCGAGAAATGCGAAACCGCAAATGGTGGGGCATTGTTTCGAAGAAGAAAGGGGGGGATAGGTTCCCGAGTCACGAAAATCGGCGAATAGAGAAGAACAAGTTGTGAAAATCCGCGAATAGAGGCAAATCCCGAGAACGTCGACGATAATCCACGAAGGTCGATGAAAGCCATGGAAATGGTGAGGCAAATTCCGAGAATGTTGATGAAAATCCCAGACATGGCGAGGCAAATCCCACGAATGTCGAGGATAAACCCGGAAATGGCAAGGCAAATCCCACCAATGATGGCGACAATCCCAGAAATGGCGAGGCAAATCCCGCGAATGTCGATGAAAATCCATGAATGCATGCCATGCCATTATCAATGGGGACAAGCGTTACGCCTAGGTCCCCCATCGGTGAAGTGATGTGATTGACAAAGTGGAAGACGCAAGGCGGCCATCTTGGATTTTGACGTGGCGACCCAATATACAATAGCGTTCTTCCTTATGCCGAGATACACCCACACAGCAAATTAGAAGTTGGTACTTCGCTTATTTTTCAAGATATTCATCTCACAAGGTTCAGACATACATGGCGGCGGCCATCTTGGATTTTGACGTGGCGACCACATTTTAAACAGCGTTCTTGCTTGTGCCGAGATACACCCACACACCAGATTCGAAGTTGGTACTTTGCTTATTTTTCAAATGCTCAAGGTTCAGACATATATATGGTGGTGGCCATCTTGGATTTTGACGTGGCGACCCAATTTTCAATCGCGTTCTTCCTTATGCCGAGATACACCCACACACCAAATTAGAAGTTGGTACTTCGCTTATTTTTCAAGATATTTCGCTCAAGGTTCAGACATATATATGGTGGCGGCCATCTTGGATTTTGACGTGGCGACCCAATTTTCAATAGCGTTCGTCCTTGTGCCGAGATACACCCACACACCAAATTAGAAGTTGGTACGTAGCTTATTTTTCAAGATATTCATCTCACAAGGTTCAGACATACAAGGCGGTGGCCATCTTGGATTTTGACGTGGCGACCCAATTTTAAACAGCTTTCTTCCTTATGCCTAGATACACCCACACACCAGATTAGAAGTTGGTACTTCGCTTATTTTTCAAGATATTTCGCTCACAAGGTTCAGACATATATATGGCGGCGGCCATCTTGGATTTTGTCGTGGCGACCCAATTTTAAACAGCGTTCTTCCTTATGCCTAGATACACCCACACACCAGATTAGAAGTTGGTACTTCACTTATTTTTCAAGATATTCAGGTTACAAGGTTCAGACATACATGGCATCAGACATACATGGCGGCGGCCATCTTGGATTTTGACGTGGCGACCCAATTTTAAACAGCGTTCTTCCTTGTGCCTAGATACACCCACACACCAGATTAGACGTTGGTACTTCGCTTATTTTTCGAGATATTTCGCTCACAAGTTTCAGACATATATATGGTGGCGGCCATCTTGGATTTTGACGTGGCGACCCAATTTTCAATAGCATTCTTCCTTATGCCGAGGTACACCCACACACCAAATTAGACGTTGTTACTTCGCTTATTTTTCAAGATATTCATCTCACAAGGTTCAGACATACATGGCGGCGGCCGTCTTGGATTTTGACGTGGCGACCCAATTTTCAATAGCGTTCTTCCTTATGCCTCGATACACCCACACACCAGATTAGAAGTTGGTACTTCGCTTATTTTTCAAGATATTCAGGTTACAAAGTTCAGACACACATGGCATCAGACATACATGGCGGCGGCCATCTTGGATTTTTACGTGGGTTGCACCCACACACCAAATTCGAATGCGGTCCTTCGCTTACGCACGCACGCACGGACGGACACACGGACGGAGGGGAAAGCCAAAGTCCCCCTTTCGCTACGCTGTGCGACGGGGGACAAAAAGGGAGACAGCTAATTGCACCAATAGATAATGTGGTGTGTTTTCATTCTTTACAGTAAGTAACTCGCGGGGATGACATGTTATGCAGCTGGTGGAACATCCTGCGCAGCTCTCAATTATAGTGCGGATAAGAATCGCGGCCACGAAAGCCATGAAAACGCAAAGCATGCAGCAGTGAATGTAGAAGCAGGTCATGCTCGTGGCTCATAGAAGATGTTTTTTTGCGTATATCCAGCTGCTTTACGCATAGCTGGTGAAAGATGGGTTTTATAAATGTGTCATGCTAGCGGCTCGTGAAATTTCTTTATTTGCGCCCCTGAAAAACCGTGAATTCGCTGAACACGGCCGCGAATAGAAAGAAAAACCGCGAATAGAGAAACAGGTCACATTTTATCAACCGTGAATACGTGGAACCCACGGATAGCTGGGTCCGACTGTATATATACACATACATACATACATACATAAATACATACATATATATATATATATATATATATAAATATATATATATCTATATTATAATAGCCGTAGATGATTCTGTCTGTCTGTCTGTCTATCTGTTGGGTGTCTGTCCGGGGTGTGGCTTACTCGGTTTGCAGAGTAGCTCCACCCATAGCTCCACCCATTCTGGGAGTGGCTATAAACAAATATCCACCATTTTATTAACTCGCATAGCTTTGAGTCCTGTTTTGTAGGCCCGTGGTGTCTTGCTCTCCCCCAGTTTTATTTCAAATCAAATTCGATAAATCATTTCATTTTTCACAGTCGCTAACATAGTTTTAGACTCGGTTGAAAAAAAACGGGAAGAAAATCCGATGAAAGTTGCCGTTTATAGAACGAAATGAATTCTCAAAGGCCTGTAACTTCAAGGCCATTGAGTCTCTCTCACGCCTTTATCTCCAATCTAACTCACCATATGATTTCATTTTTATCGATGGTTTTACTTTTAGACTCGGTGTCAGCAATAATTGAGAACAATCCACACACGCGGGAAAATGCAGAGATATATTTTTTAAAATCGCGTCATGGTGTATCATACACCGCCCAACATGACACCGCCGGCAATGTGTCGATATATATTAAAAATTCGCTTTTGCTTTTCCGTTATGATATATTACTATTTCGTTTGATGATAGTCGTCACAAAAACGTCAACAATGATGCCGACATATATTTCTTCGTTTTTATTTCATTCAACATATTAGCCGGAAGTAAAATATGTTTCAGGAAATTACCGAGAGATATTTCTTCGTTTTTTTTATTAGTTATGTGCGCATACACTTTAAATAGGTTTATTTGAAATCTTTAATTTTCCACAAACATTCCACACACGCGGGAAAATGCAGAGATATATTTTTTAAAATCGCGTCATGGTGTATCATACACCGCCCAACATGACACCGACGGCAATGTGTCGATATCTATTTTAAATTCGATATATCATTTCATTTTTCACAGTCGCTAACATAGTTTTAGACTCGGTTGAAAAAAAACGAGAAGAAAATCCGATGAAAGTTGCCGTTTATAGAACGAAATGAATTCTCAAATGCCTGTAACTTCAAGGCCATTGAGTCTCTCTCACGCCTTTATCTCCAATCTAACTCACCATATGATTTCATTTTTATCGATGGTTTTAGAGTCGGTGTCAGCAATAATTGAGAACATTCCACACACGCGGGAAAATGCAGATATATTTTTTAAAATCGCGTCATGGTGTATCATACACCGCCTAACATGACACCGACGGCAACGTGTCGATACATATTAAAAATTCGATATATCATTTCATTTTTCACAGTCGCTAACATAGTTTTCGACTCGGTTGAAAAAAAACGGGAAGGAAATCCAATGAAAGTTGCCGTTTATAGAACGAAATGAATTCTCAAACGCCTGTAACTTCAACTTCAAGGCCATTGAGTCTCTCTCACGCCTTTATCTCCAATCTAACTCACCATATGATTTCATTTTTATCGATGGTTTTGGACTCGGTGTCAGCAATAATTGAGAACATTCCACACACGCGGGAAAATGCAGAGATATATTTTTAAAAATCGCGTCATGGTGTATCATACACCGCCCAACATGACACCGACGGCAACGTGTCGATATTAAATATATTAAAAATTCGCTTTTGCTTTTCCGTTAAGATATATTACTTTTTCGTTTGATGACAGTCGTCACAAAAACGTCAACAATGATGCCGACATATATTTCTTCGTTTATATTTAATTCAACATTATTAGCCGGAAGTAAAATATGTTTCAGGAAATTACCGAGAGATATTTCTTCGTTTTTTTAAATTAGTTATGTGCGAATACACTTTAAATAGGTTTATTTGAAATCTTTAATTTTCCACAATATAATTTACTTGCCATTTATCATTTGATGATTAAGAGACAAATTCCTCTTGAGGATCGTGACAATTCATGCGCTGCGTGGAAACTTCTATTTCCAAAATGAATGAGACGATCGATGAAGAACGCAGACTTGAACAGGATGCAGCAAGAAAACGAATGAGACGGGCGAACGAGTCCATCGACGAACGTCAATGCAAACTTGCGGGGTCACCCGTGGGAATCCCACGGGCATGGATGTGTGTGACATTTCGACATATTGAGTTAGATGCTGCACATTCATTTTTACAAAATGGTTACTGGCAAGTCATCAGATCCAGAAATGGTGTAAAAACCACCGTTTAGAGGCCATTTTTCCCCGCAAAGCGGGGGTTGGCCTTTTCGGGGACCGTGGTAGTTGTTGTTTTTTTGTCCCCTTTTTGAAGCAATGTTTTACGGCCGGATGCCCTTCCTGACGCCAACCCTTTTTGCCGCCTTCAACGACAAACAGGGAATTACCAGTGAACTGGTACTCAATTAGCCGACCTCGGAAGGATGACAGGCTGAGTCAACCCCCCTGGCATTAATTCGGCGATCGACCGAGATTCGAACCCAGGATCCTAAGCCGGCACCCTAGCCGCTAGCCCAACACCAGAAATGGTGTCATGAACACAATTTATTTACGCACAAGCACAAAAGCAAGACGGGCCGATTTCCGATTCCGACGGGCCGACGGGCGAGACGGGCCGATTTCCGATTCCGACGGGCCGATTTGGAGCAAGAAAAAGAACGAGACGGGAGAAAAAGGAGAGAAACGAGACGGGGAAAGCCGATTGGAGAGGCGAGTGAGGCGCGATTGGAGAGGGGTGTGAGGCGCGATTGGAGAGGAGTGTGAGGCACGATTGGAGAGGAGTGTGAGGCGTGATTGGAGAGGAGTGTGAGGCACGATTGGAGAGGAGTGATTGGAGGGGAGTGTGAGGCACGATTGGAGAGGAGTGTGAGGCACGATTGGAGAGGAGTGTGAGGCGCGATTGGAGAGGAGTGTGAGGCGCGATTGGAGAGGAGTGTGAGGCGCGATTGGAGAGGCGTGTGAAGGATTGCAGAGGAGAGGAGTGTGAGGGATTGGAGAGGTGAGGGATTGGAAAGGAGAGGGATGTGAGGGTTTGGAGAGGAGAGGAGTGCTAGGTGGAGAGAGGAGAGTGTCAGGTGGAGACAGGAGAGTGTCAGGTGGAGACAGGAGAGTGTCAGGTGGAGAGGAGTGAGGGGTCACATATTATGTGAAATAACTAAATTCACACCATTTCTGGATCTGATGACTTGCCAGTAACCATTTTGTAAAAATGAATGTGCAGCATATAACTCAATATGTCGAAATGTCACACACATCCATGCCCGTGGGATTCCCACGGGTGACCCCGCTAGTATATATATACTAGCAGAAGTACCCGGCATTGCCGGGCGGGGGGGGGGGGAGGGGAGGGGGGAGGGGAGTGGAGAAGAGGTGGAGGGGGAGGGGAGAGGGGAGAAGAGGGGGAGAGGTGAGAAGAGGGGGGAGGGGGAGGGGGAGGGGGAGAGGGGAAAAGAGGGGGGGATGGGGAGGGGGAGGGGGAGAGGGGAGAAGAGGGGGGGAGGAGGAGGGATGGGAGGGGGAAGGGGTGGGAGGGGGGAGGGGAGGGGGGGTGGGAGGGGGAGGAGGGTGAGGGGGGAGGGGGAGCGGAGGGGAACGGGTGGGAGGGGAGGTTAGGGGGAGGGGAGAAGGGGGGAGGGGTAGGGGAGGAGGGGGGAGGGGAAGGGGGGAGGGGGAGGGGAGGGGGAGGGGGAGGGGGGAGGGAGAGGGATGGGAGGGGGAGAGGAGTGGGGGTAGGGGGAGGGAGGAGGGGGAGGGGGGAGGAGGAGGGGGAGGGGAGGGGGGAGGGGGAGGGGTTGGGGGAGGGTGGTGGGGAAGGGGTAGGGCAGAAAGTAAGGGGTAGGGGGAAAGGGAGGAGCATGGGGGAAAGGGAGGGGAGGTGAGAGGAGGGGGGAGGGGGATGGGGAAGGGTTTTTTTTGTTTGTTTTTTTTTTTTTTTGTATACAAGATCGAGGCTCGTGAAAGAGCTAACATTAATCACACAAAAAGACAAACCGACACACAAAACACAAAAAACAAGGGGAGCGGCAGACAAGATGGGGAGAGAGGGGGAAGGACACAAACACAACATTTGAGAGCAGGGACATCGATAGAACTGTGGGAGGGAGAGGGCTTGGGGGGAGGTGGGAGAGGTATAAAACATACTACAAGTTAAACAACTGCAAGGACTTCCAGGAAAGAAGTTGGAATTTAAAAAAAGTGGATCTGGGATAAATTAGCAGGGGTAGAAAATATCAAGGAAGGACTTCGCACGACGGAGGATGCCCAGTCGGCGACTGGCTTTGGAGGCCAGCTTGGAAATGTGGTTTTCCCAAGAAAGATCATGGCAGATAGTGAGACCCAAAAGCTTGAGCGACAGAACTTCTTGGAGAGGATTGTTGACAAAGTAGATGGGAGGATTGTCCAGTCGGTCCTTTCGGAGAGACATTGTAAGAGTGTGAGATTTGTCAGGATTGAAAGACATGTTCCACTTGTTTGACCAGTCTATGATTTTGTCCAGGTCTGCAGAGAGTGAGGAGGCTGCAGACTGCCGATCTGAGGGATGAGGGATGAGGGATGGAGCGGCAGATAGTGGAGTCATCAGCAAAGAGATAGAGAGGATTTTCCAGAGAGTCGGAGAGATCATTGATGAAGACCAGAAATAGCACAGGGCCCAGAACACTACCTTGGGGAACTCCACCCAGAATAGGAAGGGAAGATGAGAGAAATCCATTCAGGGCCACACGTTGCCTACGACCAGAGAGGAAATCTGCAAGCCATGAGTGGAGATTTCCCTGAATACCATAGGAGGTGAGTTTGGTGAGCAGAGCTGGGTGCCAGACCGTATCGAAGGCACGTGATATGTCAAGTGAGACAGCTCTGATTTCCTGTTTGGCATTGAGGACCTCCATCCATTGTTGAGACAGCAGGAGCAACATGTCCAGAGTAGAATGACCTGGTCTGAATCCAAATTGATGATAACCAAATTGGTGGGGCGGAAAGGAAGGGGTAGGGGGGAAAGGGAGGGGCATGGGGGAAAGGGAGGGGGGAGGGGGAGGGGAGGGGGATGGGGAAGGGGTGGGGTGGAAAGGAAGGGGTAGGGGGGAAAGGGAGGAGCATGGGGGAAAGGGAGGGGAGGGGAGGGGATGGGGAAGGGGTGGGGCAGAAAGGAAGGGGTATGGGGGAAAGGGAGGGGCATGGGGAAAGGGAGGGGGGAGAGGGAGGGGCATTGGGAAAGGGAGGGGGGAGGCGGGTGGGGAAGGGGTAGGGCAGAAAGGAAGGGGTAGGAGGGAAAGGGAGGAGCATGGGGGGAAGGGAGGGGGAGGGGGAGGGAGGAGGGGGAGGGGGATGGGGTAGGGTGGAAAGGAAGGGGTAGGGGGGAAAGGGAGGGGCATGGGGGTAAGGGAGGGGGAGGGGAGGGGGAAGGGAGGGGAGGGGATAGGGGAGGGGGGAAAGGGAGAGGGTAGGGTGGAGGGGGAAGGGAGGGGGAAGGGTAGGGGGAGGGGAGGGGGGAAAGGGAGGGGGAGTGGGAGGGAGGGGGAGGAGGGAAGGGGGAGGGGAGGGATATAGATGGTTACTGGCAATTGATCACATCCACAAATGATGTAATCCACACAATTTATGTACTTTACATCACGTAAGGGGGGGAAGGGGGGAGGGGGAGGGGGGTAGGGGGAGGGATGGGAGGTGGAGAGGAGTGGGGGGGAGGGGGAGGAAGGAGGGGGAGGGGGGAGGAGGGGGAGGGGGAGGGGGAGGGGGGGGGGTTGGGGAGGGGGGTGGGGAAGGGGTAGGGCAGAAAGGAAGGGGTAGGGGGAAAGGGAGGAGCATGGGGGAAAGGGAGGGGAGGGGAGGGAGGGGGATGGGGAAGGGGTGGGGCAGAAAAGAAGGGGTAGGGGGAAAGGGAGGGGCATGGGGGAAAGGGAGGGGGAGCGGGGGGGAGGGGGAGGAGGGAAGGGGAGGGGAGGGATATAGACGGTTACTGGCAATTGATCACATCCACAAATGATGTAATCCACACAATTTATGTACTTTACATAACGTTAATAGGAATACATGGCCGTGTAGATGGGAAATACAGTTTGTTTGAAATAAATCACAAATATCAGATGAAAGTGAAAAAAAACCTATGTGGTGTGAATGGCAATGTTCCTCGCTGAAATGTGAAAAAACTGAATTACGTGCGAATGCATAACTGTGAGATTATGGCGGCAAAGTTGGAACATCACGTGATCGCTCTGAGCGAATCAGCGCGCTGCTCTGCGACCAGCTGAGATTCCGTGTATAATGTTCCTCGCTGAAATGCGCTGAGGTAAATTAGATATATTCGAATATATATCGATATTCGATATATTCGAATATTTTCGGTATATATATTCGATTGGATAAAATTCGATATATTTTCACTTTTACGTTTTGGCTAACTCGCTCGCGAACCTGACGAAGATCCTGAGCAAGGATCGCTACGTTATGCTAACGCGACGTTAGCTATGGATCTAAAGATGAAAGAAAAAAAACCTATGTGGTGTGAATGGCAATGTTCCTCGCTGAAATGTGAAAAAACGGAATTACGTGCGAACGCATAACTGTAAGATTATGGCGGCAAAGTTGGAACATCACGTGATCGCTCTGAGCGAATCAGCGCGCTGCTCTGCCATTCCGGTCATAATATTCCTCGCTGAAATGTGCTGAGGTAAAAATATGGTGAAAAAATATTATGAAATAAATTTTTAGGTCGACCATGTTCGTACTCAATGGCCATGCTTGTGCCAAATATCACGTTCGTGAGCCTCTCCGTTTAGGAGTCTATCGGTAACATTACACACGCACACACACACACACACACACACACACACACACACACACACACACACACACACACACACACACACACACACACACACACACACACAGTGTTTTATATATATATATACGTATATATATATATATATATATATATATATATATATATATATATATATATATATATATATATATATATATATATATATATATAACTGTGAGAAATAGTAGAAACTCCACAGTACGAGCAGGGTGTCTCATTTGCATTGAATAAATAATCAGGAGATTAAATCAGACGCGGACGTAGCTTCAGGACTTCGATCTTTAATTTGACAAGCTTTCGACCAACAAAGGTCTTTTCTGAGTCTACAAAAACAGCAGGCATGTATATCAGTCAAGTATGTAGAGTGATATGTGTGTAAGATGTGTGATCTGTGTAGAAAATGCATACAAAAGGAAGAGCCACGCCAAAGCTCACTCACCAGCCCCAAGTTCAACGGAAGTGAAGCGCACCTTACAGTTACCATTTGCGTTACAGTTCCGGTGCACGTGCATATACAAATATAGAGATACATACATACATAAACACACAAGCATATATTCATGTACCATTTATATTCATATAATATATTTATATATTTATATAAATGACATATAAAGGTAGAATGAATTAATGGGTGAATGAATGAATGAATCGGTTACGGTTAACAATTTGATTGGGTTGATGTAGGAACATGCTTTAATCATCAAAATTTATGCCATGAGGGATTTTTGTCCGAAGTTTATGTATCCAAAAGGACTCACGTTTCAGAATCGTGGTGTGTGATCGAATCGAATAAATCGATCGATATACATACATACACACAGTGCATTCAGAACCCTTCACTTTTTTCACATTTTGTTATGTTCCAGCCTTATGGTGAAATCGTTTAAATTCATTTTTTTCCCTCATCAATCTACACTCAATACCCCATAATGACAAAGAGAAAACAGGATTTTAGAAAGTTTTGCAAATTTATTAAAAAGAAAAAACTGAAATTTCACATTGACATAAGTATTCAGACCCTTTGCGATGACACTAAAAATTTAGCTCAGACGCCTCCCATTTCTCTTGATAATCTTCGAGATGTTTCTACACCTTGATTGGAGTCCACCTGTGGTAAATTCAATTGATTGGACATGATTTGGAAAGGCACACACCTGTCTATATAAGGTCTCACAGCTGACAATGCATATCAGAGCAAAAACCAAGCCATGAGGTCGAAGGAAGTGCCTGCAGAGCTCAGAGACAGGATTGTGTCGAGGCACAGATCTGGGGAAGCCTACAAAAAAAATTCTGCTGCATTGAAGGTTCCCAAGAACACGGTGGCCTCCATAATTCTTAAATGGAAGAAGTTTGGAACAACCAGGACTCTTCCTAGAGCTGGCCGCCCGGCCAAACTGAGCAATCGGGGGAGAAGGGCCTTGGTAAGAGAGGTGACCAGGAACCCGATGGTCACTCTGGTTGAGCTCCAGAGATCCTGTGTGGAGATGGGAGAAACTTCCAGAAGGACGACAACCATCACTGCAACACTCCACCGATCTGGGCTTTATGGCAGAGTGGTCAGACAGAAGCCTCTCCTCAGTGAAAGAAACATGAAAGCCCACTTGGAGTTTGCAAAAAAGCACCGAAAGGACTCTCAGACTGTGAGAAACAAGATTATGTGGTCTGATAAAACCAAGATTTAACTGTAAAATGACACGTTCTTTGCTACACATTTGCTTCACATGAAGCATGATCACGATGCAAAGTTTCAGATGGATATCTTTAATGTCATCATTTTGATTGAGGTTAAAGCACATGCTCTGGATGTCAGCCTTTAAGTCACGGGCACACTTAGATTCGACGGGAAAAATTGTTTATTACTCTGACACATTCGGTTGCAGTGGTTGAACGGATTTTGTCAGTTATTGCTGTTTTGAGATCAACCCTGGTGTTGGGCTAGCGGCTCGGGTGCCGGCTTAGGATCCTCGGATCCTGGGTTTGAATCTCGGTCGATCGCTGAATTAACGCCAGGGGGGTTGACTCAGTCTGTCATCCTTCCGAGGTCGGCTAATTGAGTACCAGTTCACTGGTAATTCCCTGTTTGTCGTTAAAGGCGGCAAAAAGGATTGGCGTCAGGAAGGGCATCCGGCCGTAAAACATTGCTTCAAAAAGGGGACCGAAAAACAACAACAACCACGGTCCCCGAAAAAGGCCAACCCCCGCTTGCGGGGAAAAATGGCCTCTAAAGGTGGTTTTTTATTTATTTATTGCTGTTTTGAGATCACCTGTGGATTACGACCTTCCTCCGTAGATGTCGTCCTTAATGCATCTAACCATGATCTCCCATTCTTCTTGAAGGATTTCGTTCTCAGGTCGATTTTGACTGAAAACGATTTTTCTGTAGTTGTCTAGAGCATGTTGGAAAAAAAATGCATCTCTCTTGACAAAATCTAAATCGCCTGACTATGCACGAACTTCACTTCGCACTCATCTAAAAAATAAGAGGATATTATGAGTATGCAGGAAGTCATTAGAAATAAAGTTGGTGACATATTTTCCTGGTTACCGTCCGTGTACATAGTCACGCCAGGATCGAAAAGTATATTTGAAAAAACAAACAAACAAAAAAACTCACAATGATGCCATATAATGCACCGATAAATATAATGCACCGATAAATACAATGCACTGATACAATTATATGCCAAACATATAATTAGTCCACCAATCTACATAAAGAAAGAACAATTTGCATTACGATGATGTTGAAATCTGAGTGAGAAATATTCGAAATTCAAAAAAGTTTCAATCAATGCATGTGCTAGTTCAAACCAATCTATCAGTTCATCTTTACATCATGGTACATACTTGATCGAAGTTTGATTTAAATCCTTTCAGCCATTCTCAGGTTATTGGTCATGACAACCTATCACGGACAGACAGACAGAGAACCCAAAAACATAATGCCTCTGGGACTTCATCGGCGGAGGCACAAAGACAACAAACAGACACGCACACAGGCACACACCGACTTCAGATTCTTTTCAATGAAGGGCTGGCTGTACAATAGTGCACATAATTTTGTCTCGCTTTGAAGTCCTGACATTTTGGGATACTGCTTCATTGATATCATAACATCATTTGCATTACACAGTGCACAATATTTGATCATTGCTGTGTTTGGATAGGATGCAAACTTGTACATTTCATCTTTGTAAGATCAAGTATTTAAATAATCATGTGGATAAACAATTAGACACCGTGTGGTAAAGCAGTGTCTCTTTGAAGAAATGTCACAAAAAACACTCACCACAACAATTTCCCTGTGCTGGTTTCCTGTAATGTGTTCAATGATAATTGACTGAACAAGCTTGACATCACATATTTTGCACGAGTAGTACGGAGCTTCAAAGGGATTCTTCTTGGAAAAGTGAAGGGTGATGTAATACATCCCTGAGCATGAGAGAAACATGGGCAGCAACGTTTATTGCCAATATGACTTTGCTTATTTTTGTTTTTAAAATATGCACATATGCAATGAATCATCCTTTTTCACGCTCTCCCATTTCTGATATGTCTGGGCATCCATGGCACACACCCTGTTCCTGAATGTGTTCTCGGTTTAGGAAATCACCAATGTAATAATCATCACAAGACTATTTTATATGCAACTAGCTGTTTACCTCTCCTACAAGTAGGCACAGAATGTGAATTTGAAGTGGGGTTCACCTTCAACTGATTGTAGACATGGATTGCTGTACAATTACATCACTCATCATATGATATCTACATCTACAGTGTGTTCAGAAAGTATTCACACCCCTTCACTTTTTTCACATTTTGTTGGGTTACAGCCTGAAATTACTCGAAGGGCACTCTGTAGAGCGCATACCTCCACCAGGCTGAACAGTGAACAGTTTATGTTTTCTATCCCACTGATAGGCCGGATCTGGATTTGGACCTGAACCAAAATCTAATCGGCTTGTTCTCGTCACCGAACCAACTCATCCACCAAGTTTAGTCATAACTCGTCCATACAGTTTTTAAATATCATGTTATATATCACTTTTCGCCCGATGTCTCAATGGTGAAGAATCACTTAAAAATTAATTAATTCTCATATCCGAATCCATATTCAGATCTTCACCAAAATCGAATCGATTCTTCCTAGTCACACACCCAACCTCTCCACCAGGTTTCGTCCAAATCCGTCCACAACGTTTTGAGATATCCTGCTATGTATTGTTTTTGGCGCTGTCTCCCAATGGTGAAGAATCACTTTAAAAATTCTACTAGCTGGATCCGAATACGGATCTTCACCAAAATCTAATTATTTCTTCCTCGTCACATATGCTACCTCCCTGCCAAATTTCGTCCGAATCAGTTCAGAACTTTTCGAGATATCTTGTTCACAGACAAACAGACAGGGGTGAAAACATAACCTCCATCCACCTTTGGTGGGGGAGGTCAAAATGGATTAAATCTTCAGGTCTTTCCGCAGATTCTCAATGGGATTCAAGTCTAGGCTTTGGCTGGACCACTCGAGGACTTTCACATTCTTGTTCTGAAGCCATTGCAGTATTGCTTGGGTTGATGACCCTGGAACAAATCGATGTTGCAGTCTCAGGTTTTTTGCACTCGGAAGCAGGTTCTCCTCCAGGATTTTCCTGTATTTGGCTTCATTCATTGTTCCCTCTGTCCTTACAAGTCTCGAAATCCCTGCCACTGAAAAGCATCCCCATAGCATGATTCTGCCATTACCATGCTTCACGGTAGGGATGGTGTTAGATGGGTGACGAGCTGTGCTCAGTTTCTGCTAGATGCAGCACTTTGAATTCAGACCAGAGTTAAATTTTCATCTCATCAGACCACAGAATCTTTTGCCTCATGCTCCAAGAGTCTTTTACATGCCTTTTTGCAACCTCCAGGCATACTGTAATGTGCCTTTTTCTCAGGAGTGGCTTCTGTCTGGCCACTCTCCAATAAAACCTAGATTTGTGAAGTGCTGCAGAGACTGTTGTCCTTCTGGCAGGTTCTCCCATTTCAGTCAAGAAACTCTGCAGGTCTGTCAGAGTGGTTATTGGGTTCTTTGTCACCTCCCTGACCAAGGTCCTTGCCCGGTTGCTCGGTTTGGTTGGATGGCCAGTTCTAGTAAGAGTCTGGTTGTTGTCCTCCTCTTCCTTTTATAAGGGGTGAGATCCAATGGCACAAATATCCTGCCCTGCCTTGACCATGATACTTCTTCACTCCCCTGTCTTCAGCCAATTTTCTCCACCCTCCAACCACCCCAACCTTATTTATATCACTCTTCACACAATCCTCCCATCTCAAACTGCAGTCTAACTCTTTTCCTCCTACTTTGTTTCCTCAATCTATCCACTCTCTTTGTCATTCTCTCTCCCCGCAACTGCACCAAATAAATATCCAGACCATCGCAGCCAGCATTTCACCAATCTCCCCATCAAGCTCACCTGCACACCAACATCCTCCTTCAGTTCATTCATTCTCCTTCTATTTACCCTCTTCACTCCTGCAATCCTCCTGACCCAGTAATCTACTATCATGTCCCCTTATGTAGTAAATGACAAGTATTTTTTAAGGAACGGTCTCTTGTTGGCGTCATTTTGTCATGTGAACCATTCTAGTTCATTTGGGCGCCCTGGAGAAATTATTGCAACTTTTCCGGATAAACGGCACAGAAATAACAAAACTGGTTCACAGGTCTGCACCAGCGCTTGAAGCAGCTTGTGAGAAAAGTTTTTAGTTCAGCCATCTTTGGAATCTAGTCTCTGACGTGTGATGGTGGTCGCTGGGTGTGGTTACATCCTGCCTGAAGGTCGGCGTCCATGTGGCAATATTTTTTATTCTTGCTCACTCTTCTTTCCAAATCAACTTGTACTTTATTTTGTCCCATGCTTACCATTTGCCTACAAATCAAAGTTTGTCAGCTTCTTCTGAAACTCTGACATATGACTTTTATCCACTCAAATGTCCTGCCCATATGTCCTAACTTTGTACCCTGTTTGTCTGTGCAATCTTTTCCCGATTCTCCATTTTTGTTTGCCTGTTCTTCTTTGCTCCAATGCTGCTGTGTTGATTTCTCATCAACCCCAATTTTTGGATATAAAAAGTTGGCAAAATCACACAGCTTTCTGACAAAAATATGTACCGTAATGTAGATTTAAGAAAGACCAATAAGTCAAGGCTGGAAAACAAACATCTTTCTTTTTTAATAATGGACTAAAATAAATGAATGTACATTATTTTGCTTTGATATTGTATAATCGCGCTCCAAAGAGCACGTCACTCACCAACGATTGGCTCATTCTGCTTTGACATTTCCTTTAATTGTGCACGGAAAGCTGAAACGACAAAAAAAAAATTGGGTAAGAGAGCAACAGAATTTATACCAGCCATTTGTGACATCACAACACAGTGCAAGCTTCCCATTTTGAATGTGGAATTATAATTAAGATGCTCAAGCTTTCTGTATTCCAACTGAGATGGACTGTTTTGTACGATCTATCAAGGACAAAAAGTCCAATACATCAAGACAATACAACATCTCACGTTATTACTTAGCCAAACAATTGGGCATCACAGTATATAACCACCTTTAGAGGCCATTTTTCCCCGCAAAGTGGGGGTTGGCCTTTTTCGGGAGCCGTGGTTGTTGTTGTTTTTCGGTCCCCTTTTTGAAGCAATGTTTTACGGCCGGATGCCCTTCCTGACGCCAACCCTTTTTGTCGCCTTTAACGACAAACAGGGAAACAGGAAATTACCAGTGAGCTGGTACTCAATTAGCCGACCTTTATTTAGCCAATAAATTATTTATTTATTTAGCCAATAAATTATTTATTTATTTAGCCAATAATTTAGCCAATATTTAGCCAATAATTTATTTATTATTTAATTTTTATTTATTTATTTATAATTATTTATTTATTTATAAATTTATTTAGCCGATTTAGCCAATTAGCCGACCTCAATTACCAGGAAAACAGGAAACAGGAAAAAATTACAGGAAACAGGAGAAACAGGAAATTACCAGTGAGCTGGTACTCAATTAGCCGACCTCGGAAGGATGACAGGCTGAGTCAACCCCCCTGGCGTTAATTCAGCGATCGACCGGGATTCGAACCCAGGATCCTAGGATCCTAAGCCGGCACCCTAGCCGCTAGCCCAACACCAGGGTCATCACAGTGACGATGCTATTTCCATCACAGTAAAACATGGATGTGCTTAACAGGCAATCAAAACCACAGTACATCCAGCTTATCATCTGTAATTTTCAACAGGGTTGGAGTTATAAAACTTTTTTTTTTTTTTTGTATACAAGATCGAGGCTCGTGAAAGAGCGAACATTAATCACACAGAAAGACGAACCGACACATAAAACATATAACATCGAGAGCGGTAGACAAGATGGGGAGAGAGGGGGAAGGACACAAACAACATTTGAGAGCAGGGACCGAGAGACATGGAGACATCGAGAGATCTGAGAGGGAGAGGGCTTTGGGGGGGGGGGGGGGCATGGGAAGGGGTGGGGGGGTGGGAGAGGTATAAAACATATGGACACTGCCACGACTTCCAGGAAAGAAGTTGGAATTTCAAACAAGGTGGATCTGGGGTGAATTAGCGGGGGTAGAAAAGATCAAGGTTTTGGATGGGGGAAGATAAGAGATGGTGCTGAACAGCTGTTTTAAAGACCTGGAGGGACGAGTGGGATTGAAGGGAGTGAGGGAGTTTGTTCCAGAGCCGGGAGAAAAGAGGAATGAAAGAGTGAAGGTGAGCAGAGAGCCGAGATTTCGGCAGTTTAACCATCAGAGGGTTGCTGGCAGATCTTGTGCGACCTGTAGGAATATTTGGGGGACAGAGCACAGAGAGAGCTGGGGGTGCAAGGCCGGAGAGGAGTCGGTAGAAGACAGAAAGACCACCTACCTGCCTGCGGTGAGTGAGTGAAAGGCCCTCAGGGATAGCTTCATCGCGGGAGATTCCAATAATTCTGAAAGCTTTGGTTTCAACAGCGTGAAGCCGAGCTAGGTGTGAGGCAGGAGCACCGGCCCATAGGGGAGAACAGTATTCCATTGAACTGCGGATGAAAGCCTTGTATGTGGTGAGCAGCTCAGGTGTGCCGAGGAAGGACTTCGCACGACGGAGGATGCCCAGTCGGCGACTGGCTTTGGAGGCCAGCTTGGAAATGTGGTTTTCCCAAGAAAGATCATGGCAGATAGTGAGACCCAAAAGCTTGAGCAACAGAACTTCTTGGAGAGGATTGTTGAGAAAGTAGATGGGAGGGTTGTCCAGTCGATCTTTTCGGAGAGACATAGTAAGAGTGTGAGATTTGTCAGGATTGAAAGACATGTTCCACTTGTTTGACCAGTCTGTGATTTTGTCCAAGTCTTCAGAGAGTGAGGAGGCTGCAGACTGCCGATCTGAGGGAAGAGGAATGGAGCGGCAGAGAGTGGAATCATCAGCAAAGAGATAGAGAGGATTTTCCAGAGAGTCGGAGAGATCATTGATAAAGACCAGAAAAAGCACAGGGCCCAGAACACTGCCTTGGGGAACTCCAGCCGGAACAGGAAAGGGAGATGAGAGAAATCCATTCAGGGCCACACGTTGACTACGACCAGAGAGGAAGTCTGCAAGCCATGCATGGAGATTTCCATGGATACCATAGGAGGAGAGTTTGGTGAGCAGAGCTGGGTGCCAGACCGTATCGAAGGCACGTGATACGTCAAGAGAGACAGCTCTGATTCCCTGTTTGGCATTGAGGACCTCCATCCATTGTTGAGACAGGAGAAGCAGCATGTCTAGAGTAGAGTGACCTGGTCTGAAACCAAATTGATGATCAGAGATCAAGCCATTGGAGAAGAGGAAAGATTTCATATCCGAAGCAATGATGGATTCCATGACTTTGCTGATAATTGCGAGCAGGGTGATTGGTCTGTAGTTGCGTTCAACAATTATTTGCTATTCCAGCCAAAGCATTCTGACACTGTTGTCTCTGACACCGTTGACTGATCTGCGCATGCGCAAGATTGGAGGTCTCGTCTCTTCAAAGCTGTCCATGCGCGCACGCTTTCGAAGTTAAGTAACTATTCACAATTGTGTTTTTGTCGAAACTGTATCTTTCTCTCGGTGTATGTACCTATTGGGGTGTCTTTAATAGTATTCTTGGTGTTGGTTTTTCATACCTGTGTGCAGAATCGTCGGTCTTTCGTATCGCGTATTCTGAGGCCTAAGTGTAGTACTAGGCTACCATGTCCGACCTTGGCTTGACGCTTTGTTTTTGTCTCAGCGGTTCTCCAATCGCGCTGCAATTACTTTCCGGTCTCTGTTTTTCACGGTCTTTTCACCCCATACTTCCTTGTTTTAAAATCTCCTCAAAAAAAAAAAAAAAAAATTTCCTTCTGTTCTTATTCGTTTATTCGTTCTTATTTGTTCGTTCGTTCTTTGACCACGTTGTTTGTGATCACGTGATCAGGTTGTTAAAAAAATGTCTAATCTGTCCCCTGAAGACCTGTATTTTGTCATATTCTATAACACCTTTTTCTTCTTCTTCTATAAAAGGATGCTTTCGACTTGCTCATCAAATCTATTCATTCCAAAAAAAAATTCCATCTCTTATAGTGAGTGCATCTTTCATTCATTCCCTAAACTCTCCAGCACTCCATCCTCCCTCCAGCTTCCTCAAACGTATTTTTGACTCAAATGTCTCAAGAAACTCATTTTGCAATAAATGTTCATTTCCCATTAATTGTACACTTTTCAAAATCCAATCTCACCCCTCCCCTCCAAATCTTCCCCATCACCCCTCCCCTCCAAATCTTCCCCATCACCCCTTCCCTCCAAAACTTCCCCATCACCCCTTCACTCCAAATCTTCCCCATCACCCCTCCCCTTCAAAACTTCCCCCCTCACCCCTCCAAATCTACCCCTTTGCCCCTCCCCTCCAAATCTTCCCCATCACCCATCCCTTTCAAATCTTCCCCCTTGCCCCTCCCCTCCAAATCTTCCCCATCACCCCTTCCCTCCAAAACTTCCCCATCACCCCTCCCCTCCAAAACTTCCCCCATCACACCTCCCCTCTAAATCTACCCCCTTGCCCCTCCCCTCCAAATCATCCCCATCACCCATCTCTTTCAAATCTTCCCCCTTGCCCCTCCCCTCCAAATCTTCCCAATCACCCATTCCTTATTGAAAAAGCACGTGAAAAAGCTGAATGCCTCAACTCTGTGTTTGCCTCTAAATCTTGTGTCCCAAACCCATCCCTCTCTGTACCCACCGTACCCAGTCGTACCCAGCTGCTCCTGGACTCTGTGTCCTTTCCTCCTGACAAGGTGGAAAAGTTTCTGTCAACCCTCGACTCGGATTCTGCAACTGGACCTGAGGCCATCAGCCCACGGGTCCTAAAATCCTGTTCTTCTGCTCTTTCACTCCCTCTCTCTCTGTTCTCTTCACCCTCTCTTTTGCTCAAGGTCATCTTCCATCTGCTTGGAAATCTGCCAACATCACGGCTTTGCACAAAAAAGGTGCAAAAACAGATTCCAGCAACTACAGACCAATCAGCCTTCTCCCAATTATCAGCAAAGTCATGGAATCCATCATTGCTTCAGATATGAAATCTTTCCTCTTCTCCAATGGCTTGATCTCTGATCATCAATTTGGTTTCAGACCTGGACACTCTACTCTGGACATGCTGCTTCTGCTTTCTCAACAATGGATGGAGGTCCTCAATGCCAAACAGGAAATTAGAGCAGTCTCCCTTGACATATCACGTGCCTTCGATACGGTCTGGCACCCCGCTCTGCTCACCAAACTCTCCTCTTTTGGTATCCATGGAAATCTCCACGCATGGCTGGCGGACTTCCTCTCTAGTCATAGTCAACGTGTGGCCCTGAATGGGTTTCTCTCATCTCCTCTTCCTGTTCAGGCTGGAGTTCCACAAGGCAGTGTTCTGGGCCCTGTGCTTTTTCTGGTCTTCATCAATGATCTCTCTGACTCTCTTGAAAATCCTCTGTATCTCTTTGCTGATGACTCTACTCTCTGTCGCTCCATTCTTCATCCCTCAGCTCGGCAGTCTGCAGCCTCCTCACTCTCTGCAGACCTGGACAAAATCACAGACTGGGCAAACAAGTGGAACATGTCTTTCAATCCTGACAAATCTCACACTCTTACGATGTCTCTCCGAAAAGACCGACTGGACAACCCTCCCATCCACTTTCTGAATAATCCTCTCCAAGAAGTTCTGTCACTCAAGCTTTTGGGTCTCACTATCTGCCATGATCTTTCCTGGGAAAACCACATTTCAAATCTGGCCTCCAAAGCCAGTCGCCGACTGGGCATCCTCTGTCGTGCGAAGTCCTTCCTTGGCACACCTGAGCTCCTCACCACGTACAAGGCTTTCATCCGCAGCTCAATGGAATACTGCTCTCCCCTCTGGGCTGGTGCTCCTGCCTCACACCTAGCTCGTCTTCACGCTGTTGAAACCAAAGCATTCAGAATCATTGGAATCTCCCGCGATGAAGCTAACTCCAAGGGCCTCTCACTCAGTCACCGCAGGCAGGTTGGTGGTCTTTCCGTCTTCTACCGACTCCTCTCTGTAGAAGAGAGGAGTCGGTAGAAGCCCCCCCAGCTTGCCCCCCCAGCTCTCTCTGGGCTCTGTCCCGCAAATATTCCTACAGGTCGCACAAGATCTGCCTGGAACCCTCTTATGGTCAAACTGCCAAAATCAAGACTCTCTGCTCACCTTCACTCCTTCATTCCTCTTTTCTCCCGCCTCTGGAACAAACTCCCTCACTCTCTTCAATCCCACTCCACCCTCCAGGTCTTTAAAACAGCTGTTCACCACCATCTCTTATCTTCCCCAATCCAAAACCTTGATCTTTTCTACCCCCGCTAATTTCACCCCAATTCCACTTTTTTGAAATACCAACTTCTGTCCTGGAAGTCCTTGGTGTCCTTGTGTTTTATACTTCTCCCTCCCCCCCCCCCCCCACCCTTCCCACGCCTCCTCGCCCCCAAGCCCTCTCCCTTCCACACATCTCCCTGCTCTCAAATGTTGTGTTTGTGTGCTTCCCCTTCTCTCCCCATCTTGTTTTCCGCTCCCTCTTTTTATATATTTTGTTTGTCTGGTTGATTTGTTTGTGAAGTAAATGTTAGCTCTTTCACGAGCCTCGATTCAGTATACAAAAAAAACTAAAAAAAACAAACAACAAACCGTTATGTTATATCTGACACCGACACACTGTTATTCTGACACCGCACAAGATCTGCCAGCAACCCTCTGATGGTTAAACTGCCGAAATCTCGGCTCTCTGCTCACCTTCACTCTTTCATTCCTCTTTTCTCCCACCTCTGGAACAAACTCCCACACTCCCTTCAATCCCACTCCTCCCTCCAGGTCTTTAAAACAGCTGTTCACCACCATCTCTTATCTTCCCCCATCCAAAACCTTGATCTTTTCTACCCCCGCTAATTCACCCCAGATCCAACCTTGTTTGAAATTCCAGCTTCTGTCCTGGAAGTTCTTGGTGTCCTTGTGTTTTATACTTTTTTTGTTGTTTGCTTGGATCTTTTCAAGCAAGGAGAGGAAATAGGATAATGTTGATAAGGTAAATGCACTATCTTGTAAATAGGATAAATGCGAGATACTGGATAAAAGGGAACAAAACGAGGAACACAGAGGGAATTATTTTGACACTTTCTATCTGAGGATAGGCAGTGTCAGGCATTGATCAATATGAAACGAAACAAAACAAAAAGCAAAAACAACGAACGGATCAACATGAAATATTGCACGGGATATAACAGCAACGCCTAGACAAGACACAACAACCGAAAAACACGACGAATACAGTTCAGAAAACTGCTGTTAAGCTTTATGAGGTGGAAATGAGGAGCTCAGACTTTCACCAGCACATGCAGAAAAGCCCAAACTGGAAGACTTGCTTGAATTTCCTGATAAATTTGCTTTTTGAAGTGGCAGTAGTTTATAAGGCATTTGTCTACATAATTTATCCCTTTCATAACAATATCTTCTTCAATGAGGCTTGTTTCTTTCTTTTTTTTATTCCCACGTTTATGCTTGTAAACACATTTGCCGAAAAAATAATATCACAGAATCGATGCATAAACAGATTCTTTGCCATTATTCTATTTCCTCAGATACAAAATGTCACGAAAGCCAGCATTTATTTACAGCTAGCAGAGGCTGCCCGGCGCTGCTGGGTGAGATTTTCCGAGTGGTGGTTTTGGGTCGTGTTGAACATTGAAAATCTATGGAGTTATTGGCCTCAGGTGGTGGTTACCTTTTACCTGTGGGC
>NW_027618019.1:0-10000 GCF_964187855.1 Myxine glutinosa | reverse complement strand
ATCTTGCCGTTCAAGTACGTATCTCTGTCGTATAGCGATGCATTTTAGTTTTCGCATTTTGGTTATTTCGAGTTTACGCCGCCAGGTAGGTTCTGGTCACGTGGTTATCTTGCCGTTCAAGTACAGTACGTATCTCTGTCGTATAGCGATGCATTTTAGTTTTCGCATTTTGGTTATTTCGAGTTTACGCCGCCAGGTAGGTTCTGGTCACGTGGTTATCTTGCCGTTCAAGTACAGTACGTATCTCTGTCGTATAGCGATGCATTTTAGTTTTCGCATTTTGGTTATTTCGAGTTTACGCCGCCAGGTAGGTTCTGGTCACGTGGTTATCTTGCCGTTCAAGTACAGTACGTATCTCTGTCGTATAGCGATGCATTTTAGTTTTCGCATTTTGGTTATTTCGGAAAATTTCATGTTCATGTCGAACATTTCATGTTCATGTTCATGTTTTCATGTTCATGCCATGCCAGGCCACAACTTGTTCAGAGTGCCGGCGATAGCTCGCCTTCTCTTTGTGGAAAACACGGTGAGATCCTTAACATCCAACAACTAATGGGACGCAAACGGGGCGCCCAGTTTAGCGGTACACACATTGATGAATCACCCTGCCTGTGATTCACCCATGACAGGTTATAGCTGGGTCGGGATTCAAACCCAGGCTGGACAGTTTAGACTTTAGAGTCAAGTGTGCGTACCTCCAGTCCAGGCCATCCTGCCAACTTGTATGCTGCATACAGGTGAAATATAAAGCGCGAGATATTTTTATATATACTGTATATTTAAAAAAAAATTGGTGTGGTTTTTGGCGGGCTGGAACGGATTAATAGCATTTCAATGCATTTTAATGGGGAAATTTAATTTGAGATACGAGCAATTTGAGTTACGAGCTCGGTCACGGAACGAATTAAACTCGTAAGTCAAGGTTCCACTGTATATATATATATATATATATATATATATATATATATATATATATATATATATATCTCGGAAAACTCGTAAGTTGGTGCACTCGTAAGTCAAGGTTTCACTGTATATATATGTATGTATATATATATATATATATATATATATATATATATATATATATATATATATATATATATATATATATATATATATATACAGTGAAACCTTGACTTACGAGTGCACCAACTTACGAGTTTTCCGAGATACGAGCCGTCGCTCCGGCGGTTTTTTGCTTTGTGATGCGAGCCGAGATCTGAGTTACGAGCTTACGCCACCCGCCACTAGGTGGCCCAACGAGCGTTCAGGTCACGTGGTTATCTTGCCGTGCAAGCATCTCTGCCGTATATCGCTGCTGCTTTGTTTTCGCATTTTGGTTATTTTGGAAAATTTCTTAGTTTTAACCATGGCTCCTAAGAAATTGAGTGCCAAGGGCAGTGCTGAGAAGAAGAAAAGGCTGATGTGCTTGGATATAAAATACGCAATCGTCGAAAAACATGAGCGAGGTGTGCGTGTTGTCGACTTGGCGAGGCAGTACGATCGTAGTACTTCTACGATATGTACGATTTTGAAGTAGAAGGAGTCGATAAAGGCTATAACGCCAGCCAAGGGCGTGAAGATTATTTCAAAGCTCCGGACCTCTGTCCATGAAGAGATGGAGAAGTTGTTGTTTGTGTGGTTGACGGAGAAGCAGCTCGCAGGAGATACCGTGACCGAGAGCATCATCTGTGAGAAGGCACGAGACATTTACGGGGATTTGGTGCAGCAGACGACGGGAACATCAACGGACGAGGCATCGGAAGAGTCATTCAAAGCCAGTCGGGGATGGTTTGATAATTTTAAGAAGAGGACCGGCATTCACTCCGTCGTCAGGCATGGTGAGGCAGCAAGCTCGGATGTGAAGGCAGCTGAAGATTTTATTATTACTTTTGCCGAACTGATAGAAGCCGAAGGATACATCCCCCAGCAAATCTTCAACTGTGACGAGACAGGGCTCTTCTGGAAAAAGATGCCGAGGAGGACGTATATAACGCCAGAGGAGAAGAGCATGCCAGGCCACAACTTGTTCAGAGTGCCGGCGATAGCTCGCCTTCTCTTTGTGGAAGACACGGTGAGATTTTTTTGTTTTTTGTTTTTTGTATACAAGATCGAGGCTCGTGAAAGAGCTAACATTAATCACACAAAAAGACAAACCGACACACAAAACACAAAAACAAGGGGAGCGGCAGACAAGATGGGGAGAGAGGGGGAAGGACACAAACACAACATTTGAGAGCAGGGACATCGGGAGGACTTGGGGGGAGGTGGGAGAGGAATAAAACATATGAACACTGCAAGGACTCTGGGGTGAATTACCGGGGGTAGAAAATATCAAGGTTTTCGATGGGTCATTGATGAGGTCATTTCGATGAGGTCATTGATGAAGACCAGAAATAGCACAGGGCCCAAAACACTACCAGAACACTACACAGATCCTCATTTCGATGAGGTCATTGATGAAGACCAGAAATAGCACAGGGCCCAGAACACTACACAGATCCTTAACATCCAACAACTAATGGGACGCAAATGGGGCGCCCAGTTTAGCGGCACACACATTGATGAATCACCCTGCCTGTGAAACACCGACATGGCAGGTTATAGCTGGGTCGGGATTCAAACACAGGCTGGACAGTTTAGAGTCAAGTGTGCGTACCTCCAGTCCAGGCCATCCTGCCAACTTGTATGCTGTATACAGGTGAAATATAAAGCGCGAGATATTTATATATACAGTGAAACCTTGACTTACGAGTGCACCAACTTACGAGTTTTCCGAGATACGAGCCGTCGCTCGGGCGGTTTATTGCTTTGAGATGCGAGCCGAGATCTGAGTTACGAGCTTACGTCACCCGCCACCAGGTGGGTTCCGGTCACGTGGTTATCTTGCCATGCAAGCATCTCTGCCGTATATCGCTGCTGTTTTGTTTTCGCATTTTGGTTATTTTGGAGCTGACGCCACCCGCCACCAGGTGGGTTCCGGTCACGTGGTTATCTTGCCGTGCAAGCATCTCTGCCGTATATCGCTGCTGCTTTGTTTTCGCATTTTGGTTATTTTGGAAAATTTCTTAGTTTTAACCATGGGTCCTAAGAAATTGAGTGCCAAGGGCAGTACTGAGAAGAAGAAGAGGATGATGTGCTTGGATATAAAACACGCAATCATCGAAAAACATGAGCGAGGTGTGCGTGTTGTCGACTTGGCGAGGCAGTACGATCGTAGCAGTACGATCGAAACATTTTGAAAGGGAGGAAGAAACAAACCTCGTTGGACAGGTTTTTATTGAAACGCCCTGCAAGTGAAAGCGAGGAAAGTGTGGTGAAAAAGGCAAAAGTTATCTCCTCCACCTCCGCCAGCATCTTCGTCTGATCTTCAAGGTAAATACACTTAATAAAACCAGTTTATTTCTTTACATTGTGGCGGACACGGAAGCTCACTGGCGTGGTGACATCATTCCGCGCACCAAGTGGGCGGGGGCCACGCCGAGGGGTAGGCGTGGCCTCAGGATATACACCGGGCGCGCAGCCCGGAGCGCGCCAGTGTTACAGTGAGCTCTTGAATAAAGACTCTTACAAATTACCGCGTTGTCCGCTTCCTCCTTGTTTACAAGCAGCGCGCGTAACGCCGCTTATTAGTTATTACGTACAGTATATACGAGGTCGTGCTTGTTTATACATTATTTGTTATTTATAAAGTACATTTTTCTTCTTTAAAAACACGTAACAAAAAAAATTGGTGTGGTTTTTGGCGGGCTGGAACGGATTAATAGCATTTCAAATTCATTTTAATTTGAGAAACGAGCAAATTGAGTTACGAGCTCGGTCACAGAACGAATTAAACTCGTAAGTCAAGGTTTCACTGTATGTATGTGTATATATATATATATATATATATATATATACAGTGGAACCTTGACTTACGAGTGCCCCAACTTACGAGTTTTTCGAGATACGAGCCGTCGCTCGGGCGGTTTATTGCTTTGAGATGCGAGCCGAGATCCGAGTTACGAGCTTTCGCCACCCGGTCACGTGGTTATCTTGCCGTGCAAGTACAGTATCTCTGTCGTATAGCGCTGCATTTTTGTTTTCGCATTTTGGTTATTTCGAGTTTACGCCGCCAGGTGGGTTCTGGTCACGTGGTTATCTTGCCGTGCAAGTACAGTACGTATCTCTGTCGTATAGCGCTGCATTTTTGTTTTCGCATTTTTGTTATTTCGGAAAATTTCTTAGTTTTAACCATGGGGCCTAAGAAAGTGAGTGGCAAGTGCAGTGCTGAGAAGAAGAAGAGGATGATGTGCTTGGATATAAAACACGCAATCGTCGTGTTTTATATAAAACTTGTGCTTGGATATAAAACACGCAATCGTCGAAAAACATGAGCGAGGTGCCGAGGAGGACGTATATAACGGCAGAGGAGAAGAGCATGCCAGGCCACAACTTGTTCAGAATGCCGGCGATAGCTCGCCTTCTCTTTGTGGAAAACACGGTGAGATCCTTAACATCCAACAACTAATGGGACGCAAACGGGGCGCCCAGTTTAGCGGTACACACATTGATGAATCACCCTGCCTGTGATTCACCCATGACAGGTTATAGCTGGGTCGGGATTCAAACCCAGGCTGGACAGTTTAGACTTTAGAGTCAAGTGTGCGTACCTCCAGTCCAGGCCATCCTGCCAACTTGTATGCTGCATATAGGTGAAATATAAAGCGCGAGATATTTTTATATATACTGTATATTTAAAAAAAAATTGGTGTGGTTTTTGGCGGGCTGGAACGGATTAATAGCATTTCAATGCATTTCAATGGGGAAATTTGATTTGAGATACGAGCAATTTGAGTTACGAGCTCGGTCACAGAACGAATTAAACTCGTAAGTCAAGGTTCCACTGTATATATATATATACATACATACATACATACATACACACACACACACACACACACACACACACACACACACACACACACACACACACACACACACACACACACACACACACACACACACACACACACACACACACACACATATATATATATATATATATATACACACATACATACATACATATATATATATATATATATATATATATATATATATATATATACACATACATACATACATACATACATACATATATATATATATATATATATATATATATATATATATATATATATATATATATATATATATATATATATATATATATATATATATATCTATCTATATACATACATACATACTGTATATATATATATATATATACTAGCTTGGCTAGGTTCACTGCGCTCGCCTCACCAAGCGTCGATACTGAGGAACGGGATTATTTTAGCTGAGGCTAATGACTGTACCTGAGTTGCTGTGTTGTCATGATTTTCACCAATCATAATGCAAACAATTACTTTGCACAAATGTATTTGTTGTGTTTGTGATATTACATTTTTATAGGCAATTTAGGTTGAAGATTTAGGTTGAATGTTTTTTTTTTCAAGAAAGAACCCCTCCGCACATACATAGGGGAGGGGTAGGTGCAGACTGGAAATTTGGGACGATTACACCTCACCACCACGTATTTCAAAACACCTCACCACCACGTGATTCAAAACCACCACATTATTAAAAACACTTCACAACCACGGAAACAAAAGTTTGAGGGAGTCGTTAAGTGACAACACAGACACTGCCCAGATGTGTAGATATATAGACAAATGACTGTACCCGAGTTGCCGTTTTGTCATGGTTTAAACCAATCATAATTCAAAGAATTATTTTGCACAAATGTATTTGTAATATACGTGATATCACATTTTATAAACAATTGAAGTTGGGAAAAAAAATTTCCCCCAAAAAACTCCCCCCCCCCCCAAAAAAAAAAAAATTTGGAAATTTTTTCAAAAAGAATACCCTTAGGACATACCGACGGGAGAGATATGTGCATTCCAGAAGTTTGGTACGATTTCACAAAAGTTTGAGAAAGTAGTTCAGTGACAACACAACACAGGACAGACGCTGCACAAATATATATATATATATATTGTTGGGGATATGGGAATTGTGTGGGTAATCTGATGTAAATTTTCCCCTTTTTGTATGCTGTAAATCTTGTAAATATCACCCTCCAATAGTATAAAGATCAAAAGTCGCCCGTAGTTAATCCATCGCATACACGTAGCCAATCTTAAATTCCCCTCGTAGTTATGTCCTTAATACATGTTAGTATAAGGCTCTGTGGCCCACTAGTTCATTACGTTGCATCAATTAAATAAGACAGGTTCCTCCGACGCCCCATGGCATCTTCCAAGTGTCAGGTTTAGCCACTTTGCTGCATTTCATCTGCCGTCCACTTTGCTGCATTTCATCTGCCGTCCACTTTGCTGCATTTGACTCCATTATGCACGAGGTAACCTCGGAGAAGAAAGGCGTGTCCCCACCTTGTCATAGAGGGGAGGAGTGAGTCAGCCCCACTCAACCAACCAAGAACAAGGGGTTGGACTTGGAGAGGGTGTGGAGAGAAACATCGAGTAGGTTCGCGAAGGTTCAAGGGCGTGGCATATATAACCCGCACGACGACGCCCCCGCGAGAGACGCGCAAGGAGAGAGAAATACGTGCGACGATCGCGCAGGCAGGAGATCGGAGAGAAAGACGCGTCAGACGATTTGGAAAGAAGGGGAGGACTAAAAGAGGCCGAGACGTGCAGCGACAACCAGCCCCTGCCGCGTGCAACGAGATACGTGTGCCGACGTCGCCCTGCTCGCTCCCAGCCTGACAAGGACCGGCTTGCTGTGCGCCCTGCCAAGCCTTCCAGCTTGTGGTTCGACCTTCTCCCTCCAGCAAAAACCAACCTGCAATTTCCCCATTCGTGTACGTGAGTTTGTTATTTGTGTCTTGTCCCTGGGTTAATTAAGACTGTTAATAGGTAAGCTAACGATTTCACTGTGTTGTCACCTGCTTTTTCCATTTCCCTGTATATAACCTTGACTGCTCCTTTTGCTTTAGTGTGTGTAAATAATAAATCCTGTTATTCCTCTGTACGTCTTCTTCTTCCTCTTCACATTCGGTCGCTTTAGAGGTTTCCATATTGAATATCTGTGGCGCGATTTTGGCCAACGTTCAGGAATCGGGTTAGTCGGGGTAACTGTTCGGGTGCGGCGGCCATCCGCTCGGCCAATTAACATCCGAGCCGCGTCCGTAACAAAAACAAAAAAATTATATATATACACAAAGAATTAAGTTAAGCACCCCCCCCGTTTTTTTACAACCTCGCACATTACAAGTTTGTTGTCGTCAAAACAGTGTAATATACCCATGATATTGCTATATTTTCTGGAGAAGTGATATTATGGTCACATAAAAACATAACAATCATGCCGTTTTCAATATTTTATTCTGAATAATTTAAGGTGAAATTTTTTGGGAATTTTAGGCATATTTTCACCTCAATTTAAGTATGGAGCTATAGGTCCATCACGGACAGTGTGGATGACGTTTATGTTTTCTAACGTACAGTCATTGTTCTGAGAAGACCTCTAGCGATCTTTGCGTCAATAACGTGTGTAGGACCCACGTGATCGGATCACTGACTCAACCAATCACTTTTTTTCACTTTGATCACTCAATTTCATCAATGGATAATTGCTAATGTCATACCTATCATTATTTGATCTCACATACCTTAGAATATATGCCAATGTATACATATACACAAAGAATATATATTAGGGGGTGCTTACCTTAATTTGTTGTGTAGGGGTGCTTAACTTAATTCTTTGTGTATATATATATATTGTTGCAGATGAGGATTGTGTTTTTTTATTGTGTTGTATTGTATAGTAATGTAAATATCACCCTCTGTAAAATGTAATGATTCCTTGTAAATACCTCCGTAGTGTAAAGGTCAAAGGGCGTCCCATAATTAGTCCATAAAGCATACACGTTAGCCAATCATAGATTTCCCCCTGGTTGATAGTTATATCTTTATTATGTGTATTAGGGTAAGGCCTTGTCTCCCATTAAGATGACACTCCATTGCACCAAGTGAAATAGAGTAGATTCCTTTCATTCCCCATTCCCACTCCCAAAACTTTCATTGCCTTTCATCATTGCCAAGCCTCGATTGCCAGTTACATCCCCTCCAAAACCACCATTGAACATGTGCTCGGGTCGGGGAAGAAAGGCGTGCCCGCCCATCGTCATCAAGGGCGGAGCTAGAGGGCCGTGCCGACCAATCAGGGCCGAGGTGAGCACACCGATGGGCGTGTCCTGAAGGCCGGCGGCTTGATCGCCGGAGGCGCTATAAAAGCGCGCGCGCAAGGACGTTGTAGAGTGGAGTAGTTGCTGAGTCATGTAAAAAGATCATCCAGAGAGAACCAACTGTAAGAGAACCAACTGCGAGAGTACATTGAGATCACCCAAGGAAGCTTTGTACACAGCAACGGCTGATCAAGTGGACCGATGCTTGTTCCTGAGCTGGTGCTTTTCCGAACAGAGTCCGAGGCTGGCATGTGAGCAAAAGAACATAGAGAACATTAAGGAGATCATCATCCAGGGAAGCACAAAGCCTGTTGTAGTCCTGGCAAAGCACGCGACGTCCACAGCAGCAGCAGCAGCAGCGGCGGCCACAGCAGCAACAACACTCAACAGCTGCTTGGGGCCTGGACGGCGGTTTTGAGCAGGGCCGCGAAGGAACGGCGGCTGCCAAACGCGCCGATCGTGCTGCAGGACCCCTTGGACTTTCCTCTCCCTCCAGCCATCAACCTCCTGCCCATCCATCCTTTTGTGTACGTGAGTTTGTTCTGTTTGTTTTGTCCCTGGGTTAATTAAGTTTGTATAAGCTAGCGTTGCACTGTGTCTAATATCGTCTGTATATTATTTTCTTATCTTTCCTTCTCCTTGGTTTTTTTGAGCCTGTAAATAGCAAATAAATTATATTCGTATTTCCAACCTTTTTGTCTGCTTCTTCTTCACATCCGTGTCGCCTTAGTCTTTTCCCTATTGAATATCTGTGGCGCGATCCGGCCAACGTTCGGGAATCGGGTTAGTCGGGGTAACTGTACGACCGCGGGGCCATCCGCTCGGCAAACACAACATCTTATCCGCGGTCCGTAACAATTGGTGTCAGGAGTGTCGGATTCGGACCTGGGACTAAATTTATTTAGCCCAAATTTTGGAACACCAATTGTACAATTGGCAGTAACAATTGGTGTCGGGAGCGGGAACGGACCCGAAGCGCGCTTAACGCGCTCAAAATTACGAGCTACTGAAAATTGTTTTGTTTTACAAAACCCGAATTTTGAAATCGCGCCATGGCTGGTCAAGGCGACGGGATGTCGGTGGGAGAGATAGACGGGGTAGAATCGACCCAGGACCTGGGGGAAATGTATGTGGAGGAGGTGGTTGAGGAGGTGTCAGGCGCACAAAATGGCGCTCTCGCGCACGTGGTTGAAGAGGCACAAAATGGCGCCTCGCACATGGCAGCGAGAGCCGCGCCCTCTGTACCAACGGTTGAAAACATGCAATCATTTATGGCTGGAATGGAGGCCCTTATGGCCGAGATGAGGGAGCAATTCAAAAATGACTTGGGAAACCAAATTAAAGAAATAACTGAGGGACTGGCGAGGGACAGAGCCGCATACGAGGTAAGGGAAGCGGAGAGGGACAGAGACCGCGGGTTGAGCGAGCAGGGCCCAGGGGTGCACGAGGAGGTAACGCGGGTCGAGAAGCACTGGTTGAGCGAGGCGGAGGAAAGCGCGGGTACAATGACGGGGGTAGAAATCGCGACACGGGGTTTGGAAAAGCCGACGACCGATGAGGTAGAGGGAATTTTATTAAAGCCAACGGTCGTCGAGGTGAGTAAAGAAAAAGTGGTAGTGGGCATTGAAATTGAAGAGACGACGGAGGTAGCCCGGGAATTGCAGGGAGAAATGGATTATGCTCAAAGTCCGTGCTCACATCACGATGCTGTGCTTAATCCTTATAAAGATTTGCAGGTGT